>NC_063354.1:45812359-45922405 GCF_021869965.1 Rhincodon typus | reverse complement strand
CAGCCCTGCACCTTGTTGTCTCGGATTCTCCAGCATCTGCAGTTCCTACTATCTCTATATAATACAGTCACCTTACAAGGCACAGATTGCATGACAGAAATGTGCCTTATTGGTAAAGATTCCGTTCCATCAACAGCCCTTGTCTGAACAGGGATTAGGCCTTTTACGTGGGCAAATAGGAAGCTTAACAATTGTTTGAGGCCTCAGTCCTGAAATTGGGCTGCCTAGGGCCTGTGCCAATTCTCCGTAAACATAGTCCCTTCATGGGACCATGTGGAGCAGCTGCTAAAAAGGAAATTTAATAAAAGTTAAATAGTTAACAGGATGTGGAGCCTAGGAAAGCAATTCACAACTCCTGACTGCCAAATGCCTTGTTGCCAGGGAAACAACTAGTCTAATTCATTCTCTAGATGCCCAATTGTTCTGCAGAAGGACAACAATCTGTGGCTAAATTTTGACTGACCTCTGGTGCATATCAATGCACCTCCAGCCCAAGAAAAGGCTAAATTGGATTTTGGTCCTTTTTGCCATATATCTTGTACTATCCATCCAACCACAATATTTTAAAAGTTTTATTATTAGTATATTCTTCGACTTTTCCCACATACTTCAAACAACATTCAGTATAGTCTTGCCATCTAGATTTTATTGAAATAATTCTGATAAACAACCAAAATGTTTTAGCTATTTTTAAATTCCAAATAGAATAATTTGAATCATTGTGTTAATTCAGTGCTCCTTATGCAGTTCTGGGAATTGTGTAGACTGCACATATTCAGAATTCAGACCTTCCTCAGTCATCTCAGAGTCAGAAAGCCCATGACCACTGTTTTCTCTAACAGCTGGTCTTTCAGTCAATAAGTGTTGAGCTGTTGCCTTGAAGTGCTGTTAAACAAAGTTACTGGTGTTGCAGCAGATTGTTACAATAAACCAGGGACCTATTCAGTTCCCTCATCTTCTGGCCCATTCAGTCATTCATTGAAACACTGCGATAGAATAACACCAACTCTAGTGCTTGCCTTTACAGAATGTATTGACTATTGTTACTTTTGACAAGCTTCAACTGAAACACTGTACTTATTCCTATAGAGAGACCTCCTCCAGAAAACTCCACCAAAGGCACAAAGCAGAAAGACAAGGAAAAAGAGAAAGAACAGAAGACAGAAGAAAAATCAAAGGAACCAGAGGAAGTGAAGCCCATCCAGAGCAACACAAGACCAGAACCTAGTCAGAACATCCGGGAAATAATTAAATTGTACCAGAGCCAGCCGAAACAACCTCCACCTCTCTATCAACCTGTCAGGTGAGAGCATAGAGCAGAATGTCCACATTCTTAGACTGTGAACTCTAGACAATATTCAGGAGAGGTGAGTAATGCTAAGGAAGGTCAGGGATCAAGACTGGTGCCTCCAAATGGAGGCAAGCAAAACATTTAAAACCAGAGGGCCCAAAGAGGCAGGTGGCTCAGGCATATCCATTAGGAACTCACACCTGACCTTCCCTCCCCTTAGCCCCTTTATTTTGGCCAAGGAGACTCTGAGAAGTTGGTTTCTCCAGCCTGTTGACATGAGGTGCCACAGAAATGAACCCCCTCACTGGAGTAAGTGGGCCACAGACCACTTCATATTGGTCTCATTTGCATGTCGTTTGCTGTACCAACTGGACAGCCACAGATAGTTATAGTTTAGGTCACTGTGTCCCCAGTAGGGGACAGGTACATCTGGGGAGAGAGAAAATGATTGAGAAATTAGGGTTGAGTGGGTTAGATTCAAACAGGGCCACAGTGAAAAATAATGGGAATAGGATAAGTAATGTTAAAAAGTCATGCCTTAAGGCTTTGTTCCTTAAAGCACAGAGAACTAGCAATAAAGTGGATGAAGTAATTGCGCAAATAGATGAAAACAGGTATGATATAGTTGGGAATACGGAGAAATGGCTGCAGGGTTTTTTTTATTCACTCATGGGACATGAGCATCTCTGGCTGGCATTTAGTCCCCCTCCCTAGCTGCCCCTGAGAATGCGATGATGAGCCACCTCCTCAGCCTGTGCAGTCCACATGGTGTCGGTTGACTCACAATGCCTTTAGGGAGGAAATTTTAGGACTTTGACCCAGCGACAGTGAAAGATATATTTCCAAGTCTGGACGGTGAGTGACTTGTAGGGGAACTCACTCATGGTGACCAATGATGGGAACTGATCATCTAGGGGTATTCAGTATTTAGAAAGAACAGACAGAAAGGAAAAGGTAGTAGATTTGCATTGCTGGTTAAAGAGGAAATCAATGCAATAGCGAGAAAGAATATAAGCTCTGACCATGAGGAATCGATCTGGATAAAGCTGAGGAACACCAAGGGGTAAAACAGTAGAGGTGATGTTGGGAACAGCATTAAACATGAAATTAAAGAAATGTGCAATAAAAGAACATCTGTAATTATGGATGAATTTAATCTCAATATAGATTGGACAAATGACATTAATCACAAAATAGTAACATTCTTCCTTAGAGGAGGAATTCCTGGAATGTATATCAGATGGTTTTCTGGACCAATACATTGAGGAACCAACCAGAGAACTTGGAAACATTAAAATATAGAAGATGGGAGCAGGAGGAGGCCATTCGGCCTTTCAAGCTTGCTCCTCCATTCTTCACGATCATGGCTGATTGTCCAACTCAATAATCCAATCCTTCTTTCTCCCCATAACCTTTGATCCCATTCGCCCGAAGTGCTACATCTAGTTGCCTCTTGAATACATTCAATGTTTTGGCATCAAATACTTCCTGTGGTAATGAACTCCACAGCCTCACCACTATTTGAGTGAAAAAATGTCTCCTCATCTCCATCCTAAATTGTCTACCCCAAATCCTCATACTGTGACCCCTGGTTCTGGATACACCGACCATCGGGAATATCCTCCCTGCGCCTACCCTGTCCAGTTCTGTTAGAATTTTATAAGTCTCTATGAGATCCCCTTTCAAGACTGTGTATTATGTAATGAGAAAGGAATAATTGGCAATGTGGCTGTGTAAGGCCCTTTGGCAATTAGCGATCATAATTTGCTTGAATTCCTCATCAAGGTGGAGAGTGATGTAAATGATTCCACAACTAGGGTCTTGAATCTAAATAGAGGAAACTACAATGGTATGAGGCTTGAGCTGGCAGTAATAAATTGGGGAAAGTTACTTAACGGGATTAATTTGGATAGGCAATGGCAAACATTCAAACAGTGCATGGAGAAATTACAACAATTGTTTATTTCTGTCTGGAAGAAAAGTAAAATGGGAAATGTAGCCAAACCATAGCCTATAAGGGAAATTAGAGATAGCACTAGATCCAAGGAAGAGACACACAAATTGGCCAGAAGAAAAACAGCAGACCTGAGGACTGGGAGCAGTTTAGAATTCAGCGAAGGAACACAAAGGGATTGATTAAGAAAGGGAAAATGTACTACAGAGTAAGCTTGTGGGTGACATGAATTCTGACTATAAACCTTTCTATAGGTATACGAAGAAAAAAAGATTGGTGAAGACGAATGAGGGTCACAAACAGGGGAATTTATAATGGGGAACAAAGAATTGGCTGACCAACTTTGTGGTCTGTGTTCACAAAGGAGGACACAAATAACATACGAGAAATATTTAGAAACACAGGGTTTAGTGAGAGAGAAACACTGAAGGAAATCAGTATTATTAGGGGAAATAGTGTTGGAGAAATCAACAATATTGAAGGCAGGTAAATCCCCTTGGCTTGATATTCTACATCCTAGAGTACTTAAGGAAGTGGCCCTCAAAATAGTGTATGCATTAGTCATCGACAATCAAGACCCTTTAGACTCTAGAACAGTTCTTACAGGTTGGAGGGTAGATAACTCCTCCATTTAAAATGGGATAGTGTGAGAAAATCAGGAATTATAGACCGTCAGCCCAATTTCTATGGTAGACAAAATGCTGGAGTCCATTAAAAAAGATTTGATAGCAAAATATTTGGAAAACAGTGGCAAGATCAGACAGAACCAACATGGATTTACAAATCGATTTGCTTAACAAATTGGATATCATCAAGGAAGTAACTAGTAGAGTTGAAAGGGGAAACTGGTGAATGTGATTTATTTGGATATTCAGAAGGCCTTTGACAAAGTCCCACATAAGAGATTAATGTGTAAAATTAAAGCACATGGGATTAGGGTAATTTATTGAGATGGATAGAAAATTGGTTTAGCAGACAGGAAAATAAGGAGTAGGATTAAATATGTATTCGTAATTTTGACAAGGGAATGATCTGTAATATCTCCAAATTTGCAGATGACACTAAACTGGGTGGAAGGGTGAGCTGTGAGGAGGATTCAGAGACACTTGTGTGATTTGGATAAGTTAAGTGAGTAGGCAAATACATGGCAGACGTAGTATAATATGGATAAATGTGAAATTATCCACATTGTTAGGAAAGACAGGAATGCAGATTATTATCTGAATGACTATAAATTAAAAGAGTGGAATGTGCAATGGGACCTGAGTGTCTTTATATACCAGTTACTGAAGGTAAGTGTGCAGGTGCAGCAGGCAGTAAAGAAGGCAAACTATATGTTGGCTTAAAGTGAGACGATTGGACTACAGAAGTAGGGACGTCTTGGTTCACTTATACTGGGCCTTGATGAGACCACACTTGGAATATTGTCTCCTTTAGTCTCCTTATCGGAGGAACACTGTTCTTGCTATAGAGGGAGTGCAACAAAGGTTTACCAAACTGATTCCTGGGATGGTGGGTCTAATGTTTAAGGAGAACAATGGGAGGAGTTGTGATTGGGCGGAGGAATAGTTGGAAGGGGAAGCGTCAGTTATTGGAAGAGGGTGGCGTGTGATTGTGCAGCAAGGGGGGTCTGATCTGAAGGAGTATGAAGGAAGTGGGAGAAAGATGGGCTGTGATTGGAAGAAGTGGAGAAGCAATTGGAGTAGCAGCAGCAATTTGGGAGGGTCAGTGATTGGGAAAGGAATATGATCATAGGTATGTTTCACCTTTTCTCCTGGAATCCTGCATCAGGAGCTGCATTGTGAGCCATTTGTTTGAAGCTAGCTTTAAACAATTTGGTTGCAGATGTAAAGACAATAATATATCAGCAACAGCTCTTTTGATGCCTCCATCAATGAGCGGTACAACTCCACCCCACATCCCCTTAGCGAATCTATTTCGAGAGGATAAGTAAGGTAGGATCTATTTAGAAAGCAGAATCTCATAGGTAATAACCTCTAGATTATTAATAAGAAGTGGATAATCTCTGGATTATTTCCTGAGCCATGAAGAAATCAGTTGAAGGTAAATAAGAGTTCAACGTATGGCTTAAAGATTGGAATGGAAGAAAGGGGTTCCACTTGTTGGGGCACTATTGGACACTTTTGCACATGTTTTATATCAGATTCGATGTCATTGAATTTCTAAGTCAAAATATTCACCTTTGAGCTGGACATGTTTGCTATTGATGCAGACAATGTCTGTTTTCTTTATTGCTACTTTTTAAAATGAAGCAAACTGTATGTTTTATGAATGCCCAGTCTCTTATTTTGTTTGCAACTTAAAATATCCTGACCCTTGAATGGAATCCATCAGGTGACTGGCTTTGCATTGGTTGTTCAATGTACATTGACCTGTTGGACCATACATCTAATGTTTATCTTCCATTGCTATAGGAGGTCAGCAAAACCATTCCTGAAGAAAAGCAATCCCAAGGATGAGGCATTATCTCTCTTAAGAATGAGAGAATCAGCATCTCCCACTGAGGTAGAGGTAAGTGGGGGTCAGTTTAGCTCAGTTGCTGGACAGTTGGTTTGCTAATATGTGATGCCAAGAGTGTGGGTTCAATGCCCACATCAGTGCAAGTTACTATGAAAGACTCTCATTCTCACACTCTCCCCTTGCCTGAGGTGTAGTGATGATGTGGAGGTGACAATGTTGGACTGGGGTGGACAAGGTCAGGAATCAAACAATACCAGGTTATAGTCCAACAGGTTTATTTGAAAACACAAGCTTTCAGAGCCTTGCTCCTTCTTCAGGTGTCAGTGAGAGAGGTGGTATCAGACACAGAATTTATTAGTAAAAGATCAAAGGGTCACACAACTGATGAGGATCTATTAAACAAGCCTAAGATGCTGTTAAATAAAAACTGAAAGAACTGCGGATGCTGTAAATCAGGAACAAAAACAGACATTGCTGGAAGAATTCAGCAGGTCTGGTAGCATCTGTGAAGAAAAATCAGAGTTAATCTTTCTCATCCAGTGACCCTTCCTCACAATTCTTTTCTAACAACTTCTGTTTTTGTTCCTAAGATGCTGCTAAATCTGCAATCAGTTAGAAGGTTTTAATTGATTAATATGTATATGCAAGTCCCTGAATTTCTTTTAAGTCACCACCCTGAGAGAACTAAAGGTTTTATTAGTGCAGAGAAGAGGTGACATTTTACAAATTACATGAATTTGTGAGGATAGTGTACCTTTGCAATAAAAATAAAACACTGCAGATGCTGGGAATCTGAAATAAAAACAGAAAATGCTGGAAATATTCAGCAGGTTTTAAAGCATCTCTGGAAAGGGAAACATAGTACATTTTGAGTCTTATCTGATACTCCTGCAGAACTGCAAGGGGCTGAAAAATATGTTTTTTTTTATGCTGTTGACAGAGGTGGGGAGGGAGGAAGAGTGAGTGCAACAGTTGGTGAGGGTGCCCAGAGCAAAAGACAACGGGAATGCGAATGGTGGTAAAGGAATGGTAGAGATGTAAACTAGATGTAAATAATAGTTGTGGAAAGGAAAGAAAAAAATGGTCTTTACCAAAGAGGATGATGCTATCCTGACCACGATGACAGAGGAAGAAAATCTATCACATGAACAATTCAAGACTGAGTGTTGGTGTAAGGCACTGGAACCAGATTAGATTTATTCAAGGATTTTGAATGAAGTATGGGTTGAAATTGCGGGACCACTGGCCATAATATTTCAGTCTTCCTTAACCTTCAGTGAGGTGTCAGAAGACCGGAGAATTGTAAACATTATGGCCTTGTTCAGAAACATAAGCCCAGCAGTTATAGGTTTAACTTCAGTGGTGGGGAAGCCTCGAGAAACAATTATTTAGGATAATAGTAGTAGTCACATTGAAAAAGGAAGGTTAATTAGAAAGAGTCAGCATGGATTTCCAAAGGGAATGCTTAACTAACTTGCTGAAGATTTTTAATGAGGTAACAGAAAGGGGTGATGGTAATGCTGTGGATGTGGTGTGCATGGATCTTCAGAAAGCGTTTGATACAGTGCCACATATCAAACTTCTACAAAAAGCTACAGATCATAGTGTAAAAGGAGCAACCATGGATATAAAATTGGCTGAATGATAGGAACCAGTGGGAAGCAGTCAATGGATATTTTCCAGGCTTGAGAAAGATTTATAATAGAGTTTCCTGGGGATCAGATCAATGCAGCTAGAGACATCAAGCAGGAGCAAAGCATGTCCTTTCAGGAAGAGAAAAGAAAAGCAGTCAGCCGCATTAGTCACAGAGCTTGTGATTTACTGATGTATTGACATAATGTAGTTACGCTGAGTTTTTGAGGAAAGCAAATACAACTAAAAGGTTATGAAGAAGATCGGTATTTTCTCTAAGCTCTTGATTATTTCTGTTGCAGAATGGTGTCGGAAAGAAGACAAAAGCTGCAAAGGTTCCACCTAAGCCAGCACCAAAACCACATCGTCATCCTCCGTCTTCACAGCTTTCAATACAGGACCAACTTGCAAAGATATATGCTCCACCACCAGCAGAGCCTTCACTGCCATCACCTCCCCCACCTCCTCCACCTGGTCCCTCTTCAGCATCAACATCTACCAGTGAATTTCAACTCCCCCCAGTTCAACAAAAGAGAGAGGAAGGTAAGATCAAGCACATATTTTGTTATATATTTCATGAGATATGGATGTTGCTGGATGTGCCAGTGTTATATCATCAATACATCAGTAAATCACAAGCTCCGTGACTAATGTGGCTGAACTGCTTTGCTTTTCTCTTCCTGAAAGGCCATGCTCTGCCCCTGCTTGATGTCTCCAGCTGCATTGATCTGATCGCCAGGGAACTCTATTATAAATCTTTCTCAAGCCTGGAAGATATCCATTGACTGCTTCCCACTGGTTCCTATCACTCAGCCAATTTTGTATCCCTGGTTGCTTCACTTTGGGTCTGTGGCGGAAGGAGCGAATGTTAGAGCAAATGTCCTGAGACAGATAGCTCACTATCCTATCCCATTCTCCAAGGATTTCCTCATTATTTAACTCAAAATCCAAATCTTCTGGATTTGATTCCTCACTCTGAGTGACAGTAACTAATACCTGTTTCTTCGGTTCCTGTCCCTGTTGTAGCAAGATTTCAGCATATTCACATGGCATCCCCGATAAAGTATTTTCCTATCTGGCATTTTAACCAGATAACTTCTTATCAATCAATCTGATAATTATCACTAAGCCTTGCTTTGAAGAGATCTTATACCACTGGCAACAGCTCCAAAACTTTATCCTCAATGGCAAACATACAAATTTTAGATTTCTTATCTGCTTCTTGCTTCGTTAGATGCTGTGCCACTTTCAAATGTTGTCTAGCTAATTCACCTACTCTGTTTAATCTTTCTCTCACCTCAGATATATAATCCAACCATGCAATCGCTGACTTTGGGACTTATCAACTTTTCCTTAATTAAATTTAAAGGCCCTCTTACTTTGTGTCCGAAAATCAACTCAAATGGAGTAAACTGAACTGATTCATTTGGAGTATCTCTAATGCCAAACAATATAAATGGGATATCTTTATCCCAATCATTTGGGTAATCTTGGCAATAAGCCCTCAGCATTGTCTTTAGGATGTGATGCCACCTTTCCAATGGTCCCTGTGATTCAGGATGGTATACAATTGATTTAAAGTGTTGGGTGCTTAAACTATCCAAGACCTCCTTAAATAGTTTGGCAGTAAAATTGGACCCTTGTTCTGACTGAATCGCCCCGGGTTATTCATAACGGGTAAAGAAAGCAAGCAACTGCTCCACAACATTTTTTTGTCTTGACATTCCATAATGGAATTTCTTCTGGAAACCTGGTAGGCACATCCATTATGGTTAGCAAACATCGGTTCCTACTTTTGGTTTTAGGGAGGACCTACACAATCAATTATAACCCACATGAAAGGTACCTCAAATGCAGGAATTGGCATCAAAGGCTCTGGTTTTATTACTGCCGTGGCATATATGACAGGTATGGCAAAATTCAACCACATCCTTATGCAATCCAGGCCAATAGAAATGTTTCTGTAACTTGACCTGAGTCTTCCTCACTCCTAGATGACCTCCTACAGGTAACTCATGTGCTACCCACAATACTTCCTGTCTGTATGCTACCAGCAACACAATCTGGTGAACTTACACCCATTTCTCATCTGCACTAACCTGCCGCAATCTCCATTTTCGCTTTAGGATTCTATCCTTAAGATAATAACATTCCGGAATACATTCTGATTCCTTTTCTGTGTAGGCTTTATGATATAAACCTTTTATTGTCTCATCTTTTTGTTGTAACTCTAGTAATCTTTCAGACCTATACACCTCTGCCTGATCCTCTACCTGTTCAGGTTTATCCTTTAGCATTTCATCAAACAGGATATTTTTTATTTCAACTCCTCAGTTCCCTGGTTTTCCTTCAGCTTCTCCACCACAAGGTGCATCACTCCCAGCTTTGATCCACTAGGTCGTTTCCAAGAACAAACTGTATTCCTGGAATAGATACTCTTTCAATCACTCCTACTGTCACTTCCCCAGTCTTGATTGGGCTTTCCAGCCTTATCTTACACGGGGCAATGCCAAATCTCTCTCCATTTATTCCACAGATTACCGCTCTCTCGGATAACATTTCAGAAAGAGTGCAAATACTTTCATCTCTTACTGTTAGAGGCAGGCTAACCTCAATATTGTAACTTCTTTACATTCTCCCCCTGTTCTTACTGAGTAAACCTTACTCACAGAGGTGACGTTTTTGTAGAGATTGGGCACCATCTCACTATCCAGCCCCGTGACTAGGCTGTGCTCTCTCCTGCAGCTCCTCGACTTCTTTTGGGATTTTCTTCACTGCCTTAACTAATCCCACTGGTTTAGCCTCTTTTACCACATCCTTTATCCCAGTCCCTTTCTTAAACCACTAGCACCGTGACTTTATGTGTCTCACTCTATTACAGTGGAAACATCTGAGGCCTTCCACCTCTTTTTCACCCTCGTGGGTTTCTTTATTCACCTGTGGTAAACTTTTCCCAGTGTGATCAACTTTTGTTTTTCATTGAAGGATCTCCCTTTTTCCCAATTTCTATCCCTCATGGAATGAAATTGCTGTCAGAAGCTAAACTTTGATTTATGCACCAACGTGTATTCATCCGCCATGTCTGTAACTCTTCTCGCTGTTTGAACTTTCTGTTCCTCAACACGAGTATTTATCATTTCTGGAAGTGACCTTTTAAATTCCTCCAGCAGAACAATCTCTCTAAGATCCTCATCTGTCTTTTCCAGGTTTAATGCTTTCACCCATCTATCAAAGTTGCTACATTTAATTCTTTCAAACTCAACATAAGCCTGACCTGGCTGCTTCCTTATATCTCTGAACCATTGTCTATATGCTTCTGGTACCAATTTGTAGGCACTCACAATAGCCTGTTTCACTCCTTCATTGTCTCCTGACATCTTCCCTGACAGCACTGCAACCATCTCACTAGCCCTGTTTACCAACTTGGTCTGAATTAATATTACCCAAACAGTCTCTGAACAAAGAGATAACAAGGTGTAGAGCTGGATGAACACAGCAGGCCAAGCAGCATCAGAGGAACAGGAAAGCTGACATTTTGGGCCTAGACCCTTCTTCAGAAATGGGGGAGGGGAAGGGGGTTCTGAAATAAATAGGGAGAGAGGGGGAGGCGGATAGAAGATGGATAGAGGAGAAGATAGGTGGAGAGGAGAGTTGAAGTGGGAGAGAGATCCACTGAGGTTTTTCCGGAGGGAGGAGCGTAACTTCTTCAGGGTAGGCATCCTTAGAAGAGGCTTCGCAGTGGGGTTAAAATTGTTTCAGAGATAGTAGGAACTGCAGATGCTGGAGAATCTGAGATAACAATGTGTAGAGCTGGATGAACACAGCAGGCCAAGCAGCATCAGAGGAGCAGGAAGGCTGACGTTTCGGGCCTAGACCCTGCTTCAGAAATGGGGGAGGGGAAGGGGATTCTGAAATAAATAGGGAGAGAGGGGGAGGTGGATGGAAGATGGATAGAGGAGAAGGTAGGTGGAGAGGAGACAGACAGGTCAAAGAGGCGGGGATGGAGCCAGTAAAGGTGAGTGTAGGTGGGAGTTAGGGAGGAGATAGGTCAGTCCAGGGAGGACAGACATGTCAAGGGGGCGGGATGAGGTTAGCAGGTAGGAGACGGGGGTGGGAGAAGGGGATAGGTGGGAGGAAGGATAGGTTAGGGAGGCGGGGACAAGCTGGGCTAGTTTTGGGATGTGGTAGGAGGAGGGGAGATTTTGAAGCTTGTGAAGTCCACATTGATACCATTGGGCTGCAGGGTTCCCAAGTGGAATATGAGGTGCTGTTCCTGCAACCTTCGGGTGGCATCGTTGTGGCACTGCAGGACGCCCAGGATGGACATGTCATCTGAGGAATGGGAGGGGGAGTTGAAATGGTTCGCAACTGGGAGGTGCAGTAGTTTAGTGCGAACCGAGTGTAGGTGTTCCGCAAGCGGTCCCCAAGCCTCCGCTTGGTTTCCCCGATGTAGAGGAGGCCACAACGGGAACAGCGGATACAGTATACCACATTAGCAGATGTGCAGGTGAACATCTGCTTGATGTGGAAAGTCTCCTTGGGGCCTGGGATGGGGGTGAGGGGGGAGGTGTAGGGGCAGGTATAGCACTTCCTGCGGTTGCAGGGAAAAGTGTTGGGTGTGGTGGGGCTGGAGGGGAGTGTGGAACGGACAAGGGAGTCCCGGAGAGAGTGGTCCCTCCGGAAGGCAGATAAGGGTGGGGAGGGAAAAATGTCTTTGGTGGTGGGGTCGGATTGCAGATGGCGGAAGTGTCGGAGGATGATGCGTTGGATCCAGAGGTTGATGGGGTGGTACGTGAGGACGAGGGGGATTCTTTTATGGTTGTTATTGCGGGGAGGGGGTGTGAGGGATGAATTGCAGGAAATGTGGGAGACACGGTCGAGGGCGTTCTCGACCACTGAGGCGGGGAAGTTGCGGTCCTTGAAAAACAAGGACATCTGAGATGTATGGGAGTGGAATGCCTCATCCTGGGAGCAGATGCGGCGGAGGCGAAGGAATTGGGAATAGGGGATGGCATTTTTGCAGGAAGGTGGGTGGGAGCAGGTGTGTTCTAGGTAGCTGTGGGAGTCGGTGGGCTTGAAATGGATATCGGTTTCCAGGTGGTTGCCAGAGATGGAAATAGAGAGGTCCAGGAAGGAGAGAGAGGTATCAGAGATGGTCCAGGTGAACTTAAGGTTGGGGTGGAAGGTGTTGGTGAAGTGGATGAACTGTTCGAGCTCCTCGTGGGAGCACGAGGCGGCGCCGATACAGTCATCAATGTAACGGAGGAAGAGGTGGGGTTTAGGGCCAGTGTAGCTACGGAAGAGGGATTGTTCCATGTAACCTACAAAGAGGCAGGCATAGCTTGGGCCCATGCGGGTTCCCATGGCCACCCCCTTTGTCTGTAGGAAGTGGGACAACAATCTCTGAACAATTCATTTGCCTAGCCAATTTCTCGAAGGAAATAAAAAAGGCTTCTACATCTTTTTCATCGAATTTTGGTAATGTTTGTACATATTTGTAAATATCCCTAACAGGCTATTGGCTACGATGAGTTTGCTTATCCTCACTTCTGTCTTGTACTCTTCGTCCTGCCACGTGAAGTCTTTTTGCTTCAAGTTCCAACTTCATCTTTTCCAACTCAAACATTTGTTCCCTTTCTTCTGCTGTGGCTCTTCTTTCCTTTTCTTTATCTTCTAACTCCAATTGTCTAATTTTCAGTTTAATTTTTTCTAACTCCACTGCATTTGGCTGTTTTGCTGTAATACCTAAATGCTTGACTAACTCCTTTACAATTTCACCTTTCCTCTTCTCCCTAGTTAAACCCAAATGTAGCCTGTTTGCTCAGCCTTAAAGTATATCCTTCCTCTGCCTTTTTAAACTTTCTTAGCAAACTTGGGAAGCATCTTCAAATCCCAAAACCTCTTTAGCAATGTTGAGAGCCATTTCCTTCACTTTTGACTCAACCAACCACAACTAACTGAATTGAAACAGGTTTTTCTCACCTACATTTTAATTAAAGATCTAGGACACTAATCCCCAAGTCTGTTTAAGTCTGTCCAAATCCATTCAGATCCCATACATGAACCAGCCAGATCCCAGACTTGAGTCCACAAAATGTTACGGAGAAGGGGAGGTTAAATGAAAGAAAATCCCTGATATTCACTTTATAAGCAACAATTTAAGCAAACAAATTAACAGAATTACTAACAAACCAAAAAATTCCACCCAACTCCTAATTATTCCCTAACTGAACAAAATTCTCCTGGTAAGTTATTAACACAAGTCCCACTTATATAACCTAAGTAGTGAGAAAAAGAATAAATTAAAACTTAGTTTCTCAAAGTTCACACGGAATGTGTCTTCCGGAATGCTCTGCCTTCTCCACTGTCTCTCCAGTCATAAACACCTTTCTTCTGCTGATCCTGCCGTCAGGGATGTTTTCTCTGTGAAGACTCTTAGTTAGAAGTATTGTGGTGCTTTTTGTAGATAGATGGTGCTTTCTTACAGAGCTTCGTGATTTCTTGTGAAAGCCAGGTGCTTATTTCTCAGATGGCAGTTTGCTCTCACCCTGATTTTCAAAAACCCACTCCTTATATATGCTGGATGATATATCAATTTTCTTACAATAGCATTGGTCCGAGACTGTCAAAACCATCGGATTTAAATTCAATTGGCGTTCAATCGCTAAGTGCTTCGTTTAACTTAATTGGCCGATTCCAGCTAGTTCCCAAAACATCAAAACAAGCCTAATCACACAGCCAATTGATACATTTTTCCATTTTAGAACTGGCTGTACATCTTCAGCTACATACAGACACTTTTTTTCTGTATAAATCTCTAAGCTTAGAAAAGCACTTTATCTCTTGAAGGGACCACACATTGTTGTCCCTTATCTTTTTATTTACAAACAAATTCTAGCTTCCTGCCTTCCAATTCACGATTACTCTACACAACTTCATAACAGTATTGTCTGAGAATTAGCGCCAGAACATTCAGGATAGATGTTAGGAAGAAGTTATTCTACACACAGAGTTGTCGATGATTGGAACTCTCTTCCACAAACAGCAGTGAATGCTGGATCAGTTAGTTCTAAATCTGAGAAAGGTAACATTTTTGTTAAGCAAAAGTATTCAGGGATAAGGGCCAGATTAGCCATGATCTCATTGAATGGTAGAACAGGCTCAAGGGTCTGCATGACCTACTCCTCTTCCTATATTCCTATAACTATGCTGTTTGATTTTTAACAGTCATAAATGTGAAACTACTTTCCTGTATTGTCTCTTCCCTGTGTGCATAAGTGTGCGTGTGTGTGCATGCGTGTGTGTGAGAGAGAGAGAGAAGTCTGGTTAGACCACTTTGAGACTGGATGTGAGGAATAAATAATACTCCTGGTTTAAGTCTCAAAGCAGTTTAGAACTTGAAATGTTAACTGCTTTTTCTCCACAGATGCTGCCAGACCTCCTGAGTTTCTCCAGCAATTTCTATTATTTTTTCATCTTATTTACAAATATGTTCAAACATTACTAAAATGAAGTGTGCAGTGGTCATTCCTACCTGTAAAGTTATGAACAGATGCACTGGGCAGAAAGATTAGTGACAGCGAAGTATAGTAGGTTCTTCTCTCTTGTTGCTTTCCTCATCATTTGCTGCAGACAAACCCTGACAGATATGTCCTTCAGAATTCAGCCAAACAGGTCTGTAATGGTGCAACTGGGCTATTCTTGGTGATGGTCATTGAAGACCTCTTCTAGAGTTTATTCTGTGCTCTTGCCACTGTTACAGCTTCTTCCAAGTGTGTTCAACATGGAAGAGTATTGATTTATCAGCCCACAGAGAGTGCTAAGTGGTATCGAGGAGCAAATTTCCTTGCTCATATTTGCCCTGATGTCATGAGACTTATGGAGTTCAGTCTCAATGTTCTGGACTCAGTAGGCAACTCTCTCCTGACTGTACACTACAGTGTTACTGGGATGTATGGGTGGCTATCAGAGGCATACTCAGCCAATCATACCTTACAGACAATGTCAGGCTGTATCTTGACTAGTCTGTGGAACAGCTCTCCAGAGTTTGGCAGAAGCCCTCAGATGTTTGTTAGATGGACTTTGTAAGGTCAATAGGGCTGCCGATTGTCAGTTTTGATGCCAATTCAATACTGGTTGGAGGGATCAGTCCATTTTCATTCCTGTAGAAGTTTGGTACAACTGTGAGTGGTTTGTTTGTCCATGTCAGAGGGCAGTTAAGTAATAACCAGATTGCTGTGGGTCTGGAGTTCCATGTCGACTAGGCCAAGTAAGGACAGCAGATTTCTTTTCCTAAAGAACATCAGTGAAGCAGAAGGGTTTTTATGACAACTGATGAGAGTTTCATTTTGCAATAACTGGCTCTCAATTCCAGATTTTTATCAGCTAATTGAATTCAACATACCACAAGTTTGGGTAATCAAACATTTTACTGGACTTTATTAGGTCATATCATATAAAATCATGTTCCTGCATAGATCTCAACTTAGCATGATTTTGTATTATATTTAAAATAGAAGATATGAGACATTCACACTCTGCAGACAGTAGCAAGGTGCACTGCAGCAACTCTCCAAGTTTCCTGAACAGCACCTTCCAAACCTACAAACCACAACTTCTACCAACCAGAAGGACTAGGCACATGGGAACACCACCATCTGCATGTCACACACCGTCCTGACTTGGAACTGTATCACTGTTCCTTTTCAGGGGGTCAAATTGCTGGAATAGCCTCCCTAACAGCCCTCTGGTGTCCATTCACCATGTGGACTGCAACAGTTCAAGAAGCAATTCACCACTTCTGAGTAATTCTTTCACTGGATAGAAGTCACTGGCAACAGCAACATTTATTGCTCATCAGTTGAGGGTGGAAAACAAATGCTGAACTTATCAGTAACACTCACGTCCTATGGAAAAATTTTTAAAAAAACCTTTGTGATTATCGTCTGTATTTTTAAATTCAGTCGTGTTGGTGGGAGAGTTTGAGGCTGCTGCTGTTAGCGACTAATGATTTTCTCTCTCATCTTTTTCATATTCACTCAATAGCTTTGGGTCAGTGGGCAGCACTCTTATTCTGAAACAGATGTTTGGGGGTTTAAACGCATTGTTCACCATATCGTTTAGGTTGACATTTCAGTGCAATGCTCAGGCAGCACTGTACTATTTCAGGTGATTCTTTTAAGTGCAAGACCAGTTTTGCCTCTATGTTAGTTAGCTGTAAAAGATCCCACACCATTGTTTAAAGAAAAGCAGAATTCTCCTGGCATCTTTGCTGATCCCCAACCAACATTGAGAAAATATTGAAAAATGTTGAATGCTTCATTTTTGTTTTTGTGATCTTATGGTTCATTGATTGGCTGCTGTATTTTCATACACAGTTAGTTAAGTTAAAGCAGTTTGGGACATCGGCAGGGCATGAGAAGTGCCGTGAAATAAACATTTTGTCTTCTCTTTATCTTGGCAGTGTTCTTACAAGACGAAAATATCAAAACACATCTGTACAGGAAGACAGCCAGTGTTTACTTCTCATATGTTAATATTCCTTGGAAGCTCTACCTTCGCAAAGAGGTACAGAACATAACAACTATGATTGGAATGAATAACAAAGGTATAGGACAGTCAGTAATCAGTGACAGAGTTACTCAGGTGCTGTTGGGAATCACTAACCGAGATACACAGGTACTGTCAGGAATCACTAACCGAGATACACAGGTACTGTTGGAAATCACTAACCAAGATACACAGATACTGTTGGAAATCACTAACTGAGATACACAGGTACTGTCAGAAAGCAGGGTTAGGAATCAGTAACAGAGATACACAGGTACTAGCTGGAATCAGTTACAGAGGTACACAGTTACTGTTGGGCATCAGTAACAGAGATACACAGGTACTGTCGGGAATCAATAACACAGATACACAGATACTGTCAGGAATCAGTGTCAAGAATAAACAGATACTGTTGGGAATCAGTCACAGAGATACACAGGTTCAGTCAGGAATCAGTAACAGATTCAAAAGGGTAACTATTAATCAATATCAGAAAAACAGGGTGTAAAGATTGATGATAACCAACGAAACTGGACTTTAAGAAGTCATAAACAAAGTTACAAGTCACGGGGACTTTCAGTAATTATATATTTAAACTTGTTTTCTGTGGCTGCATTAGATATTTTCTAATCATCCTGTGTATATTTGTATTACACACCTCAGGCAGCAGACTTGAACTTGGGCCTCCTGCCTCAGAGACACAAACACTACCACTGTACCAAAGAACCCTCCTACTACTAATCCATTATATTACTTATCCAGTTCAGTGTCACCTGTCTTTAGTCACTGTTTGTGGTTAGTTTGTGCTATCCATAAAATCAGTAACAGAACCTAGGAATATTTCCAGCAGATGTCGAGGGTCAGTTAATATGAAGACAGTCAATGACAGGACTGGTCCTTGATAATGGATAGTTACATTCGTTTAGAATTATTCTGCATCTTATATTAATGTGCAGTGCTTCACTTTCACTAAGTGGGTGAAACAGCTCTTAATCCTAATACTGCTCTCCTCCACTCTTCTCAATGGTGCTGAAACTTATATCCCCATGGGTGCAGTCCAATGACCCTCACTGATTCACCAGATTTATTCATTCCAGAGGCCCAACCACAAGTATCAGAATGTTATTTGAATGTGGACTTTATTACAGTCAGGACTGACAAGCTCTCCCATCTTGCAGTAAGAATCATAATATCCTGGTTAAAAAAACAGAGGAACCAGGGCTGTTTCTTGCCAGTGTCCAGTTCATTTTAGCTGAGATAACACGATCCACACCAACCAGGATCAAATCTGGAATCTTTCTGTTTTGTATGTCTTAGTAATACAAAATATTTTCTGACAACACTAACTGAATCCTCAATGGTGCTGAAATCAATTGGGGCAGCATGGTGTCTCAGTGGTTTGGACCACTGCCTCACAGTACCAGGGACCTGGATTCAATTCCACCCTCTGGCGGCTGTCTGTGTGGAGTTTGCACATTCTCCCCGTGTCTGTGTGGGTTTCTTCCGGGTGCTCCGGTTTCCTCCCACAGTCCATAGATGTGCAGATTAGTTGGTTTGGCCATGCTAATTTTCCCATAGTGGCCAGGGATGTGCAGTGTAGGTGGGTTAGCCCTGGGAAATGCAGGTTTACAGGGAGAGGGTGGGTCTGCGTGGGATGCTCTTCAGAGGGTCGATGTGGACTTGATGGGCCAAATGGCCTGCTTCCACACTGTAGAGATTTTATGATTAGAACTGAAAAGATGTTGTATCTCTCTGACATTTTATATAACTAACTTTCATCTTTTCCATTGCAGTTGTTTCACCCAAGGGAGAAGTTTAACACTGACTACATTCTCAACCTGATGTGTGAACAGGTAAAAGCATAGTAACTGAAACAGTTCACCTTCTGCACACACTGACAAGGACAAGGGTAAAAAAGGGGGTTAACTGCAAAATTGTGTGGTGCGGAAGACTGAGGTACAATACTGTGTGCTGTAAGAGACTGAGGAACAGGACTGTGTGCTATCCAATTCACAATCTATAATATTAATGCTGCCTATATTGCAAACTCTTTGACTAGTACATAGATACTATATTTGCCTCTATATCTTTGTCCCTAACATCTTCCAGCTCCAAAAACCAGTCATATTTCTGTTCTCCTCCAATTCTTGTCTCTTGGACATGTGCAAATGTTTTCATTTCACCATTGCCTTTTGCTCTGGAATTTAGTCTCTCAAACTCTCTACCTCTCTCCCCATCTGTCTTAAATTCCACCTCTTTGAACAAGCTTTTGGTCTCCTGCTTTTCTGTTGTAGATTGGTGTCAAATTTTGTGTAGAATGTTTTAATATGTTACAGGCACTGTATTAATGCAAACTGTTCTTGTTGTATACCAGTCACACTGCCCATATTACCAGGAGTATTACAACCTATACCATTATTACTTATTGAATTAAAACCTGTATTAATAATTTTAATAATTCATTTATGAGTTGTGGGCATCGCTTGTTAGGTCAGTATTTAAGACTAAGCTTAAATGCCCTTCAGAAATCTTGTGTCCTAGGCCCAACCATCTTCAGCTGCTTCCTTAATGACCTTCCCTCCATTATAATGTCAGAAGTGAGGATGTTCACCAAAGTTGCACAATGTTCAGCACCATATGGAACTCCTCAAACACTGAAGCAGCCCATGTGCAAATACAGCAAGACCTGGATAATATCCAGGCTCAGGCCCAAAAGTGGCAAGTAACATTTGCACTACACAAACATTAGGCAATGACTATCTCCAGCAAGAGATAATCAACTACCATCCCTTGACATTCAATGGCATTACCATCCCTAAATCCTCCACTATCAATATCCTGGCGTTTACTATTAATCAGAAACTGAACTGGACTAGCCACATTAGTACAGTGCTTACAATAGCAGGTCAGGTGCTAGGAATCTTGCAGTGTGTAATTCATTTCCTGACTTCCCAAAGCCCATCTGCCATTTATAAGACACAACTCAGGAGCATGGTGAAATACACTTGCTTGGCTGACTGCAGCTCCAACGATGCTCAAAAAGCTTGATACCATCCAGAACAAAACAGCCTGTTTTACTGGCATCCCACCCAAAATTCACTCCCTTACACACGTACATAACAGTGGCAACAGTGTGCATCGTCAATGATTCCTGCTGCCATAACTCACCAAAGCTCCTTCAACAGCACCTCCCAAACTTGTAACATCTAGCACGCAGAAAGATAAGAGGGAAGGGGTCAGTTAGCTCAGTTGGCTGGATGGCTGGTTTGTGATGTGGAGCAATACCTGCAGCATGGGCTCAATTCCTGCACTGCTGAGGTCACCACGAAAAACCACCTTTCTGACCTCACCCCTCGCCTGAGGGGTGGTGACTCTCAGGTTAAACTCACCACCTGTTGTCTCTCTGTAATGAGAAAGTAGCCCTATGATCCTCTGGTACTATGGCGACTTTAGAAAGTCAAGGGCAGTAGATGCATGGGAACACCTGTCCCTGCAAGTTCTGCTCCATTATCCTGATTTGGACTTACATTACTGTTCCTTCACTGTCACTGGGTAAAAGTCCTGGAACTTCCTTTGTAAAAGTACTGTGTGTGTCCCTATACCCTGATGGACAGCAAGATATCAAGAAGGCAGCTTATCATTCCTTTTTTATAGAATAGAATAGAATTTTATAGAATCCCTACAGTTTGGAAACAGGCCCTTCAGCCCAACAAGTCCACACCGACCCTCCGAGCATCCCACCCAGACCCATCCCCTTATAATCCACCTAAGCTACACATCCCTGAACACTACGGGCAATTTAGCATGGCCAATCCACTCAACCTGCACATCTTTGGAATGCAGGAGGAAACCAGACTACCCGGAGGAAACCCACGCAGACACGGGGAGAATGTGCAAACTCTATACAGACAGTCGCCTGGGGGTGGAATCAAACCCGGGTCCCTGACGCTGTGAGGCAGCAGTGCTAATCACTGAGGCACCGTGCCACCCAGAGCACAAGTGGCAGCGGTGGGATTCAAACCCACGCCTCCGAGGAGACTGGAACCTGAATCCAGCGTCTTAGCCTGCTCGGCCACACTACCACATGCACCTTTCTCCAAGGCAATCAATAATGGGCAACAAAAGCTAGCCTGTACAGCAATGTTCACATCCCATGAATGGCTACAGAAAAGAATTCTGCCTTGATTAAAAGGGTAGTCACTCTCAACACACCCCTGGGTTTCAGCTCTTTTATCCATCTTTGGATCAAGGCTGTAATGAGCTGAATGGATGTGGCAGAAGCCAAATAATGAACAAGTTTTTGCTGAGTAAGTGCCATTTGATAGCACTGTCCATGTTCTCTTCCATCACTTTGCTGATGATTGAGAATTGACTGATGGGGCTTTTGACCAGTTGTGCTGGCTGTATTACAGCTATATCAATCATATTACCTTTATTACAGGCTTATATCAGCTACACTACCAGTGTTTCGGATTCATACTGGTAATACTAACTCTGTAACTCAGACTATTATTATTGTGAAGTTTTCTGAACTTTTCTTTAAAATATATTTATATATTTGTGCTCAGCACAATCATCACATTTTGGATAATGGAGCTGTTAGGAACAGCTTGCAAGACTTGGTGGCATGTGATGGTCCTATTATTCTACCCATGGCTGGTACCACCAAAGATGTAACAAGGTGTAGAGCTGGATGAACACAGCAGGCCAAGCAGCATCAGTGGAGCTGATTTCTGAAGAAGGGTCTAGGCCCAAAACGTCAGCCTTCCTGCTCCTCTGATGCTGCTTGGCCTGCTGTGTTCATCCAGCTCTACACCTTGTTATCTCAGATTCTCCAGCATCTGCAGTTCCTACTATCTCTCACCACCAAAGATGTGTTAGTTTATGTAGTGATTGAACTCTGTAATATTCATGCAATCTGTAATTGCTGAGGCAGTAAATCACTGGGGAATTTGATATTCCTGCAAGGTTCAATAATGTAAACCCAACCTCTGAAATGCATCCCAGTTCTACTAATAATTCCAAAAATGGACAGCAAGGGTATTTCAGAAGAATAGTTTTACAGATCCTAATATTTAGATGTCAAATTAATGAGCATTGGAAGATTTTTTTTCCTCTACATACTTGAAGATTTTTGCACTGGAACAGTAGATGCTATGATGGCACAAAGCCTTCTCCATCAAATACACATTTTAGAATTTCAGTCATTAGGGAATCATACAAGACAGAGGTTCATTTGGCAGACTGCTGTTCGTAAGAGCAATCCAACACTTCTAACTCCTCTGCTGTCTCCAATTTTTTTGTTCATGTTTCTTCCCTCAAATTATTTCTACAAATGCCTTGGAAAGTGACGTTTCAAAATGTTATTCAGTTTCTAGTATTAAATTAGATGATCAGAAAATTGCTCAAAGCAACGGTCCATACTCCTAATGTGCACTTCAAGCAAACATGAAGTTACAAATTATCCTGATAATGTTTGTGCTTGCTTCCGCTTCGTCTATGTGCACGTGTGCATCATTTGTCATGTTTGGAGCATGCCTGTAACTAACAGCAATTCAATATCTCCTCAGATCATTCGAGACACTTACTCTGACAGCTGTACACGCATCTCAAAGGAGGAGCGACACAAGATGCGAGATCTGTTAGGTACATAGATAATCAAATCTTTCAATAATGGTGTCTATTAGGTCAGAGAAATCACCTACTATGCTCTGGCATTTTAAGTATTTGTCCAGATGCTTCTTAAATACTGTGAGAGTACCTGCCTCCATTACCCTTATAGCAGCACGTTCCATAAATCGTCTCCACCCTCTGTGTGAACAATCTTTTCCTCAGATCTCCTCTAAATCACTTACTCGTCTCCTCAAACTTGTGCACTTTGGTCTTAGACATGTCTGTCTGAGGTAAAGATTCTCACAACCTAGTCTCTATACGCCTCTCATAATTTTGAATACCAGAATCAGATCCCCCCCGCATCCTCATCTGCTCCAAGAAAAGCAAACCCAGCCTATCCAGTCTTTCCTCATTACCAAGAATGTTCATCCCAAACAACATCCTGGTGAATCTCCTCCACATCCTCTCCAGTACAATCATGCCCTTACAATAGTGGAAACCAGAACTGCACACAGTGTTCTCTCTGTGACCAAACCAATAATTTATAAAGTTGTAACAAAACCTCTTTGCTCCTATATTGTACCATATATATGCTCCTATATGCTTCCACATGCCTTCTTCACAACCCTGTCTACCTGCGCTGACATCTTCAGGAATCTATGGACTTGTACACAAAGGTCCCTTTCTTCCTCAGTAGTGCTTAGGGGCCTACTATTCATTGTGTATATACTTCCCTTACTAGACTCAAAAGATTGTTGAAACAGAATGGAAAACTGCTGGAGAAACATAACAGGTCTGTCAGGATCTGTGGAGAGAAAGCAGAGTTAACATTCAGAGTCCAATAATCCTTCTTCAGCACTGATTTTATCTAGGAAAAGGTGGTATATGTGCAAGGAACGTTCCACAAATCCCACAAAGTGACAGGCATAAATGGAACCCATGAGGGTACTTGTGACCACACCTTTGATGTGAAGAACGTGAGAGGAGTTAAAGGAGAAGTTACTCAAAGTGAGGACAAGCTCAGCCAGGCAGAGAAAGGTAATGGTGGATGGTACAGTTCAGACCTTCGTTCCAAACAGAGAGCACTGAGACCATCTTGATGGGGGATGGACGTATAAAGAGAATGCACTTCCATGGTGCAGTGGAGGTGGCTGGGACCTGCAAACTGGAAATTTTGAAACCACCATAAAACGCTAGAAGAATCACGGATGTAAGTGGGAAGGCACTGGACAAGGGAAAAAAATCAAGTCAATGTAGAAAGAAATAAGTTCCGTAGGGCAGGAGCAAGCAGAAACAATAGGTCTGCCCACCAATCCTGTTTATGGAAATTGAGAAGAAGTTGGAAGTGGGCTGTATAGGGTTGGGCAACTGTGAGCCCAGGGGCTATGATGGGCAGAGGCTCCGATGAGATGAGATTAGTGACCGTTGTGGACTCAATGTTTCAACAGTGGGGCCATAGTCCAGAGGAGACAGGAGGAGGTGTCTGAGAGCTGGCGCTCAGCATCGCAATGTAGAGGTTAGTACGCCAGACTACAACAGTACAACCGGTGTTGGCAGGCTTGCTGACCAAGCCAGGGTTGGATCCAAGAACACAGAGTGCAATCAGTTCAGAGGGAGATAAGTTTGAATGGGTGAGATAGGCAGAGAAATTAAGGCAACTAATATCATGTCGACAGTTCTCAATGAATGGGGTGAGGGCACCTAAGGAGCCAGGGAGAGGGGTCCAGGTGAGGGCTGAGTGTTGGAGGTGGGTGAAGGCATCTGTGGCACAGGGAGTGGACTCTTTTTCAAAGAAATAGACACAGAGGTGAAGGCAATGGAAGAAGATTTCAAGATCATGTCATCCCAAAATTCATTGAGGTGGGGACTCAAAGGGATAAACTAAGACCTTTGTTGTGTACAGAATGTTCAGCATCAGAGAGCATAATGTCAGAAGGAATAGTAAATACCCAATAAGAAGTGGCTTTAGGAGAAGGGATGGAATCAGAGGGAAGGGAAAGGGAAGTAATTGTTGAGTTCAGTGTAGACATAACATGGTTGACATGCTCAGGCATGACCATTATAATGAACTGCATGGGATATTGTTACAGAGTAATCATCTCCAATGAGTTAGGTACATCAGCTCAGTAGGCAAATGTATCCCATGAGGAAGGGGTTAGAGTCTCATCAGTTGCTGTGACAAATGTGCTCCAACGGATTTTGTTGTTAAGCTTTACAGGAGCTGATACACGAATATATTGTGGCCCTCATTACGTTCTACTTAAGGACTACCTTGTTCTTGTTTGCAGCTGAGCTTCATGTTGGCACTGATGTACGGTTACTGCAAGACAATGCGTTGAAGAAGCGGATTGTAGTGGCTGCACGAGACAACTGGGCTGTTTACTTTTCTCGGATGTTCCCGGTCAGCGTAAGTACAGCATCAACAATTTTGAGGTTTGCTTTTAGTGTATATGTGTCAGATTTATCCATTTGATATTAAAAATCTAACACTTAGGCATAATGTACAAACTTTACTTTTGTTTTCACATTTTTGGTCACACTTCCCATTATGAAATGTTATGTAAATACTTCCCTTTCAATTTCCCTTTCTGAACTTTTCACTGAGGCTTTGATAAAATAACTGAATTACTTAAAACATTTTCATTTGACAGTTTTTCTTAGCTACTGAGATTTTTAATGCCTGCAGTTACTATTTAAATAAAACATGGAAGTATTTATGTTCATGAAATTTACCAATTGTTTATTATATGTTTTAATACCTCTGGAAAAGTATTTATGTAGTTCAAAGTATTACAAGCTCAATGCCTTGATTTTAAAATTTTCATTCTTGTTTTCACACTCCTTGCTGGCCTTTTCCTGTCTATCTCTGCAATCGGCTCCAGCTCCATAAGCGTCCCAGATGTTCTTGCCCTTCTAATATATCACTTGAGCATCCCTTATTTTAATTGCTTCATTGTTGGTGGCCATGTCTTTCGCTGGAATAGATCCTAATGTCTGGAACAAGCTCTCTACCTTGCTTTCCTACTTTTAGGACACTCCTTAAAATCTAACTCTCTAATTAAGCATTCGGTGGTTTGACATAATATCTCCTTATGTAGCTTATGACAATTTTGTTTTATAAATACCTTGTGAGTGTGCTCCACTTTTCTAGATCATGGCTGATCATCAAATTCCCACCCCATCCCCATACCCCTTAGCATTACTATTAAAGAAAAACCTATCAATCTCTGTCTTGAATTTCCTTAATAATTAAACTTCCCATAGAAACATAAAGGATAGGAGTAGGAGGAGGCAATTTGACTCGTCAAGCCTGTTCCACCATTCAACATGATCATGGCTGATCATCAAGCTCAATACCCTAATTCTGCCCTCCCTCCATATCCCCTGATCCCTTTAGCTGTAAGAACTATATCTTCCTCTTTCTTGAAAACACACAACGTTTTGGCCTCAACCACTTTCTTTGGTGGTGAATTCCACAGGCTCGCCACTCTTGGGTTGAAGAAATTTCTCCTCATCTCAGTCCTAAAAGGTTTGCCCCTTAAACAGTTCTGAACTCCCACCATTGGGAACATTCTTCCTGCATCTAAACAGTCTAGTCCTGTTGGAATTTTATAAGTTTCTGTGAGCTCCTCCATATTCTTCTAAACTTCAGTGAATACAATCCTAATTGATTCAATCTCTCATCGTACATCAGTCCTTCCATCCAAGGAGTCAATTTGGTAAACATTCACTGCATTCCAATTGCAAGAACATCCTTCCTCAGATAAAGAGATTAAAACTAAAAAATATTCCAAGTGAGCTCTGACCAATGCCCTGTATAATTACAGTAAAATATCCTTGTTCCTGTACTTGAATTTTCTTGTTATGAAGGCCAACATATAGTTTGACTTCTTTACTGCCTACTGAAATTATGCACTTACTTTCAGCAACTGGTGCACAAGGACGCCTAGGTCTCGTTGAACATTCCCCCTCCCAACTTACAGGCATTCAAATAAAAATAACCTCACATTTATCCACATTATACTACAACTGGCTTGCATTTGTCCACTAAGTCAGCCTGTCCAAGTCAGAGTGCAACATTTCTGTATCCTCCACACAGTTCACCCTTCTACTCAGCTTTGTGTCATCTGCAACTTTTGAGATATTACATTTGGTTCTCATGTAAATCATTAACATACATTGTCAATAGCTGAGATCCTAGTACTGATCCTTGCGGTACCCCACTGCCATTCAGAAAGAGACTCATTTATTTCTACTGTTTCTTTCCTGCCTGCTAACCAATTTCTATCCATCTCGATGTACTAGCCCCAATCCCTTGCATTTTAATTTTACGCATTAATCTTTTGTGTAGTACTTTGTCAAAATCCTTCTGAAAATCCAAATAACCACATCCACTGGCTCTCCCAATCAAATCTTCAAGTTACATCCTCGACCATTATTTTTCTTTTGTAACTCCATGCTACCACTGTTTCCTAAGTGCTCTGCTATAAAATCCTGGATAATGAATTCTAAGCATCTTCCGTACAACTGACATCAAACTCACTGGTCTATAATTACCTGTTCTCTATCTACCGCCACTTTTAAATAGTTGGGTTGTATTAGCTAGCCTCCAATCTGTAGGAACTCTTCCAGAATCTAAAGGCTTGCTAGGGTGACAAAACGTTTGCAACAAAACCCACCAGCTTGGTAAACGTGTCTACAACCCCATCCACAACCCAAGCTACATATCTTCTTGAAAAGTTTAAAGGGGTTCATCATTTAGGACAGAGATGACAAGAAATTCACAAAAGGTTGTAAATCTTTGGAATTCTGTATTGCACAGAATGCTGTGCATGCTCAATCATTAAATATATTGAAGGATGAGGAATCAAGGGATATGGGAAGCAGGTAACAGCATGGAGTTGAAGCCCAAAATCAGCTACAATCATAACAAGTGGTGGAGCAAGCTTGACACGGCTGAATAGTCTACTCCTACTTTTATTTCTGGTGTTGCTTTCCACCCAAATGTCTGTCCAGGAAATTATGCCAGATCGCTAATGAAGTCTGTCAGATGAACAGAATGCTGTTAAGATGAAGAAAGGTTTGAAGCAGAAAGGTATTGTGCTCATATTGTGACATAATTAGCTCAGTTGGAGACCATACACTTGTGTTTTTAATTCAGGGGGACATTGGCAGCGATGTGCAGATTCTCAGCATCTCTCACCGAGGAATCAAGCTATTAAAGTCGGTGCAAGCGATCGGAATGAAATTAGACCATTTTAAAGTTCTTCAGAGCTATTGGTAAGACATCAGAAAAGATACTTTCATACGTTAGTGTGTCATTGTGTCAATGTATGTCAGTGTGTCTGGATCTGTTACATTTTTAGCTGTGTTAGCAAGCTTTGACAGCATGGCTGTGTCTCATGTTCAGTTGCATACAGCTACATTTGAATGTATCAGCCCTCAGATATCTTTCCGGAATTTAGATTTAGATTTAAGTTTAGATTTATTGTCACATATGTATCAAAAATACAACAAAAAGTGTTTTTTAGTGTTTTATACGCAAAGTCGTCACGCTCCATTGCCGTCTCATAACACTGAATATAATGCAAGATTTTACTGTAAACAGAGTTCATTTTTCTCTCTTCTTCTTGTTCCTCCTCTGCTGCTACTCCAGTCGCTGCTTGACATCAGCTGGAGTCTGTGAAACAGGCTCCTGGGTCTCTGTTAGGAATCTGGGGCCTCACTTACAGGCCTCCGCCGCTGCTACAATCACAACTGCCTTGTCCAAGCTGGTAATCAGTTCCTTGGTTACCACACCTACAATTATAGAATAAAACAACATAGGAAGGTGCCATTCGGCCAATTGGTTTGACGTCAGTGGTAGGGAAATTTTTAGAAAAAATGCTGAAGGGCCGGATTAATCAGGAAAAAATGCTGAAGGGCAGGATTAATCAATACTTGGAAAGGCAGGATTGAACAAGGATACTCAGCACGAATTTGTTAGAGCAAGATCCTGTCTGACTAATTCAATTGAATGTTTTGAAAAGGTGACTAAATATATTTTAGAGGGTGGTGCTGTTGATGTTGTTTACATAGACTACAGTAAGGCCTTTGGCAAGGTCTCACATTGAAGGCTGGTCCAAAAGGTAAGAGCCCATAAGCCAAAGGAAGTTGGCAAACTAGATCCCAAATCAGTTTTCACATAAGAGGCAAAGGGTGATGATGGAGGGTTTTTATGATTGATTTGAAGCTTGTGACCAGCAGTGTACCACAGGGATCGGTGCTGGGATCCTTGCTGTTTGTTATGTTTGTTAACAACTTGGATGTGAATGTAGAAGATATAATTAGTAAGTTTGCAGTGGACATGAAAATTGGTGATGGTGTTGATAGTGAGGAGGATGATCTCAAGCTACAATCTGATATTGATCAGCTGGTAAATCGGGCATAACAATGGCAGATGGAAATTAATCCTGATAAGAGTGAAGAGATACATTTTGGGAAGTCTAATAAGGGAAGGATATACACAATGAATAGTAGGTCCCTAGGGATAACTGAGGAACAAAAGGACCTTAGTGTACAAGTCCATACCTAAATCAGATTTCCCCTCAGCCTCCACTGCTCCAAGGAAAACAAGCCCAGCCTATCCAATCTCTCCTCACAACTAAGATTTTTCATCTCAGGCAATATCCTGGTGAATCTCCTCTGCACCCCCTCCAGTACACTCACACCCTTCTCATAGTGTGGAAATCAGAACTGCACACAGTAGTCCCTGAACATGCCAGCACAGATAGATAGGGTGGTGAAGAAGGCATATGGGATGCTTTCCTTCATTAGTCAGGGCTTCAATATAGGATCAAGGAAGTCTTGTTACAACTTTATAAATTATTGGTTAGACCACAGCTGGACTACTGTGTGCAGTTCTGATTTCCACACTATGAGAAGGGTGTGAGTGTACTGGAGGGGGTGCAGAGGAGATTCTTAGTTGTGAGGAGAGATTGGATAGGCTGGGCTTGTTTTCCTTGGAGCAGTGGAGGCTGAGGGGAAATCTGATTTAGGTATGCAAAATTATTATCAGGCACAGAGTAGATCATGAAAATCTTATTCCCATGGCAGATGTGTCTAAGACAAGAGGGCATAAGTTTAAGGTGGGGAGTAAGTGGTTTAGAGGAAATCTGAGAATTTTTTTTTCATCCTGAAGCTGGTAGGAATATGTAATGCCCTGCCTGAGAGGATGGCATAATAAGCTATGGACCAAGTGGAGGTAAATTGGATTAGTGTAATTTGTCATTTGTTGGTTGGTATTGACATGATGGGCTGAAGGGCCTGTTTCTGTGCTGTGCTCTGACTGGCACTTAACCCAATCCCTTCAGTCTTTTTCCTTGCCTTACCATGTTTTGTTCTGTTGAACTATTTATCCAGTTCTTTTTAGAAAGTTATTGTTGAGCAGGATTTTGGTTTTGGGGTTGGAACCAAACGCCAGGACTATTCCAAGTGCACTCTTTGTGCCCAGTTGGAATTTTTTTTAAAAATTCATTCACAGGATGAGGGTGTCACTGACTAGGCCAGCATTTATTGCCCATCCCTAATTGCCCAGAGGGCAGTTAAGAGTCAACCATATTGCTGTGGGTCTGGAATCACATGTAGGCCAGACCGGGTAAGGATGGCAGTTTCTTTCCCTAAAGGACATTAGTGAACTAGATGGGTGTTTCCGACAATTGGCAATGGATTCACGGTCATCATCATCTTAATTCCAGATATTTTATTGTATTCAAATTCCACCATCTGCCATAGCAGGAATTGGACCCATGTCCCCAGAATGTCATCTGGATTAACAGTCTAGTAATAATACCACTAGGTCATTGATTCCCCACTGAAAAAAGTTTGTGAAAGAAGTTTCACAGGAATGGCAAATGAAGGGCCAGAGGGCGTGCTCATGATACAATTAGGGACAAGGGGGTGGGCTCCCAATGCTGGAGTGCCAAAGGAAGTCCTCAAGCATTAAGAGACTGGCAGCTTGTTGACACAGCTCAGGAAGAGATGAAGCCATCGTCTCAGCACTAATTTATAATATGACTGCTGTTGCAGGGGGAGACAGTTTAAGTGTTTCTGAAGCTGGCCTTCAGTCTGCCACTAGGAGGCCACTTCCTCTCACTGGCCATGTTTCAGGATCTGCCTGTCAACCGGAAGATTACAGCTGGTATGGGAAGAGAGGCCTAAATGTCCTTTAATTGCCTATATTGTCTGCCTGAAGCTTGCATCCCTGACCTGCCCTGTTAGAAATGGTTTAGTGCCAGGACAGTACTGCCACATCCATGGGAAATCCGCCCAGCTCCAGTCCTGAAAATTCCTCCCAGTGAATTGCCTTCTACTTCCCTTTCAAGCAATGCATTACAGATCATAACAATTAAGCTGCTGCATATCTTTTCCTTCTTGTTCAGATTCTTTTGCCAGTTGTCATTAAATACCTTTCATAGGAACACAGGACTCAAGCGCAGAACTGGGCTATTTGACCCTCTGAGCCTGCTCCATTGTTGAATAAGACTATGGTCAATCTGGTTGTGGACTCGATTCTACTTTCCCATCTGTCAAATCCCCAAACCCCATATGCCTTGTCCTATGGACCCCAATGGAATCAGTTTCTCCTCATTCACATTATCTTCCTATTTATAAAACATTTGGTAATTTTGAAGTCCTTAATCAGATCCTTCTCTATTCCAATTGGAACAATCCCAGTTTCTTTAGTGTCTCCACATTATTGAATTTTGGTGTTCCAAATACCGTCCAGTAAATCTCCTCCACGTACTCCTCTCCGAATTCTTGACATTCCATTTAAGGTGAGGGACCGAGGCCTGGCCACAATACCCCAGCTAGGGACTAACTTAAATATTCAACACAACTTTCCTGCATTAATTATGTGAATGCAAACGGATATAAAGATAGCACCATGATTGTGACATGCTAAGCCTCACATTAGCCTCTAGTGGATTCATAATTGCAATGTGTTTGCATTTCATAAATACTCATTATCATAAAAGACTTTTTTAATTACAACCCACTCCCAGACAAACCCAGTGGCCCTAGGTTCATGTTTATTTGGAAATATTGCACTTTTTGGGCTTTCAGTAGTTGTGTCTGAGGTCACTGATTTCACTTTTCAAACTCTGTAACACAAGGAAGGGAGCAAGTGAACACAGTAGCTTTATAGGGGACCATCAGAGGAGACTGAGGAATGAAAACCAAAAGAACTGCGGATGCTTTAAATCAAGAACAAAAACAGAAGTTGCTGGAAAAGTTCAGCAGGTCTGGCAGCATCTGTGAAGAAAAAACTCAAAGTTCACGTTTTGGGTTCAGTGACCCTTCCTCAGATGCTGCCAGACCTGCTGAGCTTTTCCATCAACTTCTGTTTTTGATACTTAGTAATGAGTTGGGTTGTGCAGTGAGTTTGATGGTGAGGAGACAGAATCAAAGGCAGGATAAAGGGTGGGGTCAGAAACATGAAGGAGTGAAATGGGAAAAGCCTGGCATCCAGGGTGCCTTTTTTGAATGGGGCTTGTAACCATAATAGTATTCCAACCCTCTGGCACCACCACCAGATCAAAGGATGATTGAAAAGTGATGCAATTTCATCTTTACTTCCATCAGCAACCCAGGGTGCATCCCATCCAGACAGGTTGCATTTTTGTAACTTTGAGCATGTCCTGACAACCTTTAAGTAGCTCCTCTCTATTCAGTTTCACTGTTGTCTCCTCTGTAACTTGGTCACAGAATTGTCAAAAATGTACAACACAGAAAGAGACCATTGACCCATTACGTCTGTGCCATTTGGGGACCATGGAGAAAGGTTCAGCAGATAGAAACCAGTTCAGGCTGAGTAAAATACCTGTGCAGATAAAGGAAACCCGTTTACCTCTCCCTTTGTTACAGCTATGCAGAAATACTGAATGTGACATTAAAGGAACAAACCATGCTGGAATTTTCTCTGAAGAATGAGCAGCTGGTCCTGTATTCAGAAAAAGCCAAGCAGGCAAAGATACTCATCACTTTATTCCTGGAGGAGTTACGGAAGGTACTACATAAGATCTGAAAAATGCAACAGTGATGGAAAAGGAGCAGACATTAAACTATGGCAGACCAGCAGAAAGTAGCAATTCAAACCAACAGGCAATTGTGGTATTGGAAAAAATCCATACTTGTTACTGTACCATATTAATGACAAAGGAACTGGTGTAATGGTGTATAGGTATAGCATCAATATTTCTCATCGTAGCAATACTAATTCAGTATTGAGTATAGTTATTAATACAAGTGCTTCCCCTATATTTATTGCAGTTACGAGTCAATTTTCTGCCTCAACATTGGATGGAATTACTAATATGAAGAACTACATTGAACATACAGTATGCCCAGTGTTTATGGACTCCAAATGAGTTTCCTCCCACCTCTCATTTACGCCAATTAGCATAAACATTGCCATTTGTGTTTGTATAGCTTTCCTTTCAATGCGTCTATAATATTTATCTCAACTACTCCATGTGATCAAAAATTCCAGAATCTAACTGATGCTTCTGGGTGAAGAAGTTCCTCCTGAATTTCTAGTGGATTTATGAGTGACTGTCATATGTTTATGATCTCTAGTTTTGAGTAGTGTGGAAGTAGTAGTTTCCACAGGTGGAAACCTCTTCTCTATCTCTATTCTATCAAATGCTGCTTAAGGATTCTGTTACCCCTCAGTTTTCTCTTTCCATTCCTTCCTGAAATATAAGTTTTCTTCTGATATTATTCTAGTGATTTTTTTTCACCTATCTTAGTGTCTCTATATCATTTATAATAAAGTTTAAGCCTAATTTCTCTGCTTTTCAATTCTATCCCTCAAGAAGTGATTGCAGCACTTTGTTTTCTTTCTCATGGCCTGATCGATATGTATTGTTACTTTTAGTGAACTGTGCATTTGTATTCTTTGGATTCTATTTTGGATTCAGTCTTCTACTGCTCCTCAACCCTACAGAAACTGCCTGGTGCTCCTGTAGGTGGATGCGGGGAGATGGGGTGGTGGGGGGGAGGTGTCCCAGTGCTGGCATGGTTAATGGTTCATGTACTGCCCAGTTACTGATACAAGGATTGTCTCCAATTTGCTGAGGTCGATAGTACAGTCTCATTCGTTGTTCCAGTACAGATCAGGAACAAATTTGGTTCCTCTTGACTGCATACCTCTGCTGCACAGCTACTTTATCAGGTGCTATAGTACTTACATGTTCACTTAGTAGCTGAAATCATGTTATCTTCTGAGATTTGGTTCATATTGTATATGTATCTTACAGGACTCTGACTACGTTATGGCTATTAAGAGCTATATTACAGATGATAAATGTTTGCTGAACTTTCGCAAAGGAGACATCATCAAGCTGCTGCCAATAGATGGACTTCAACCAGGTGAGTCACAAGGGGCAATCACAAACTCATCAATCGCTAACATTCGACCACACTCTCAGGAGTGGTTGTTGATGCAGCAGGGTCAAATTAACATTTGACCTGACTGGACTCAGAGAGCCAAAGGGGATGGTCAGACATCCATGCAGAGTGGACAGTGCAATATTGTTTCAATTATTTAATGTTGGCAGTCCAGAAATTGATTTTGTTGATTTTTTTTCTTAAACTCAGATTGGAGGCTAGCAGAAAGGTCCAGATGTCCAGTGGTACAGAGTCCCTACTATCTCTAGGAGCTATCAAAATGCACACAAAAGAATAAAATCTCTCTATCTCTGAGAAAGAAAATTACATTGGGGTAGTACTAGCACTTATTATGATAACTTTAAACAAAACTCTAATGAGACCTCATTAGGAGTATTGTGCTCACAAGAGAAAGGTTAGGGTTAGGATTGCAATACTGATTTCATTGGCATTCTGCCTGATACAAGCCAATAGAAATATGAAGCAAGACTTGATAAATGAGGCCTTTTCTGATTGGAACAGTGTACATTAGTGTAATGGAGATTTTAAAGTCCTAAAAGGCTGAGATAGTAGAGTCTAGAATGAGGAGCCATAGTGTCACACCTCACTGGAAATCAAGTCCCCTTATTCTGAAAGTCATCACAAAAATTAACAAGTTTTCAATGTATGCAAAGCCCCAATTTACCTGCAACTAACAGAAAACATCAGCCATGTTTCTGCACTTAACAATAACTGCTGTTTATTACAAATAAATAGATTATAGCCACAGGTAAACAGCTGTGAACTGTTGATATTTAACTCTATTAATTAGAACTCTGAACTCTAACCCCCTTCTAAAACTCTGCTATGTACACATACACATAGACAGACACTGAAAGACAATCAGACGTTGGTGTTATGAGTGGAGGAAGAAATAAACTGGGGAAGCAGTTCAGAGGCCCCAATCACTGAGAAGAAACTTTTGTTTGCCAGGATTTTCTGTTCTTCAAACATTTTTCTCCAGCTTCTTTTCACTTCCTTGCAGGAGACATAGGCAGTTGGTACATTAAATGCAAAATCTCTTAGTTTACAGGTCAAAAGCCGCAGCTTATCGCTGTGAGGGAAAATAAACTGGCTTTCTTCAGGCTGTAGGGATTTTACTGGAGAGGAAAACACACTATCTGCCCTTGTAGCAGTCCAAAGGCTTTTGTCAGAATCATGTAAACCCACATGTTACCCAGTTACTATGCAGCCAATCACAGAGTTGCTGTTAGGCTGATAGTCATTCACAACTGATCATAACTCCACAAACTAATCAGCAATGTTCACACCCCTTGGCATCAGTCTGTCTACAAACTGCCTTCCCACACAGCTTGAACAAAGCAGCAGTGTAAACATGACTTACAATGAGTGTCAGTAATGTGCCTTTTAGAAGTGCAACAATTCCTTCCACAGTCCTTGGTTTTAAAACAATCCCTTTTCTAGTTCAGTTCACAATCAAAAATAAAGTAATATAAAAAGATATGGTCCTTACAATTGGAATAAGATTAAATGCAAGAACAAAGGGCAGGAAAAATGGTCTCACAGAGTCGTTTAGCAGAGGCAGTCTCTTCCACGGTCAATGATGAAGGTAGAAATAACTTTAGCACGATAAAAATATAAACAATCACCTCAAATATCAAAGGTCATACAAGAGAAACAGAGATGTAAAGTGTGATAGAGAGTAAGGTTGAGAGTTATGGATCTATCTACATTACTGAACCTTGCGCCCTTCCTTCCAAGGTTGGCAGTTTGGGTCTATCGGTGGACGCTCTGGCTTGTTTCCTGGAGACCATGCTCAGCCAACAGCTGCTCCTGATTACTATAGCAGTTACACGGGGAAGAATGAGGAGAGGCAAAAGAGCACACCCAGTTCTAATCGATCATCCATGAGAAAGGTAAGAAGACCAGTATCCAGATTAGCACAGAGTCATGTAGACAGGAAGTGTTGAATACCTGTTCTGGTGATTTCAGCTACTGTCGTGGGTAAATCACCATAAGTTGCCTTTAATTCAGCTAATTATTAAGAGGCCTCACAGACAAATAAATTGTGAAGCAACGATTTAAACTTTATTACATGTAGCGACCAAATAAGACCCCTCAAGTAAACAAGTTAAGCCTCACAACTCAACTTGGCTATTACCCAATTAATGGTGGAACTTGGCTATGGTTCCACCAACAGTGTCTGTCTCTAGATGTGTCCAGGGTTCGATCATTATGCAAAGTTCTTCTCCAGACTTCTGCTAAAGCGGGAGCTCTGGCTTCTGACTCTTAGAGAGATTCTTGTCCTTCAGGTCCAGAATGTGATATTATTGATGATTCTTTAAATTCTTTCATCCAAATTATTGCAAGTCCGCAGCTTGCCTTCTTAGAATAATAGTCATAGAAATGTACAGCATGGAAACAGACCCTTTGGTCCAACTCGTCCGTGCCAACCAGATATCCTAAATTAATCTAGTCCCATTTGCCAGCATTTGGCCCATTATGCTCTAAACCCTTCCTATGCATATACCTATCCAGATGCCTTTTAAATGTTGTAATTGTACCAGCTGCCACCACTTCCTCTGGCAGCTTATTCCATACATGCACCACTCTCTGTGTGAAAAAGCTGCCCCTTAAGTCCCTTTTAAATCTCTCCTCTCTCACCTTAAACCTATGCCCTCTAGTTTTGGATTCCCCCATCCCAGGGAAAAGACCTTGTCTGTTTACCCTATGCATGCCCTTCATGATTTTATAAACCTCTATAAAGTCAACTCTCAGCCTCTGACACTCCAAGGAAAATAGCCCCAGCCTATCTAGCCTCTCCCTATGTCTCAAACCCTCCAACCCTGGCAACAACCTTGTAATCTTTTCTGAACCCTTTCAAGTTTTACAATATCCTTCCTATAGCAGGGAGACCAGATTGCACGCAGTATTCCAAAGTGGACTAACCAATGTCCTGCATAGCTGCAACATGACCTCCCAACTCCTATACTCAATGCACTGACCAATAAAGGCAAGCATACCAAAAGCCTTATCAGAAGTAGCTTCTTTGTTACATTTGGTGTTAGCTGTCTGTTTGAAGATAGAGCTTTCCTGTGATTAACTTCTTGTCAGCCAAGTGAACTTTCTCTGAATTATTGCAATTGTATCTTTTCTGATGTATCTCTAGAATGCATTACCCTGGGAAATTGTCCCTAGTATTCTTGATAAAATCCTTTTCCAGGTTACCTTTGCCAATTTATTCATCCAATCCAAATGAAATCACCCACAGTTAATTCCTTCCTTTTTACCTTTCTTTCAAGCCCCCGTTATTTCTTTGTATACACTTTTCCCTATGGTGTAACTGTTGTTAAGGTGGACCTATCAACTATTCTCCCAAGTGGTGTTTTCCCTTGCTTTTTTCCCCCAAATTAATTCTACATCTTGCTTTTCTGAACAAGAATTTTTCCCACGACTGCATTATTCACAACCCTTAATAACTGAGCTATCCTGGCCCCCATGCCTCTCTTCCAGTTCTTCCCAAATCTGTGTTTTGCACCCAACCTTGGTCAACTTGCAACCACATCCCTGCAATGATCCTATTAATATCTGTCTGTAGCTCCCTTATATCCTCTAACCTGAATTGTTACCCTGTTCAATTACGTTGTCCTTTCTATTTAATTTACTAAATCTCTCTCCCTCTTCCCCATGTTATTGAGTTTTATGACCTCTTTGGATTCCCATTTTTATTGCTGTCCAATGATCCATCCTGACACATACATAGCTGAGAGAGGATATGAATAAGCTTAGCTGTGGTACCATTCTTTATTTGTTGTTGGATGACCCACTCAGATTCAAAGTACATGAAGAATGAGCAGTTGGGTACATTCTACCAAGTGCTTATGGAATAGCCTCAGACAGTCAGAAATGCCAGGTAATGTAGACACAACCGTGTACTTTTTTGTAATACAATTATAACTTTAGTTTTGTTCACACTGTTTTGCATAGCATATCTGCACTTGTCTTTTGGTATACTAATGGAATGTGTGCTCTGCTTGTTTTTTAGAGTGCTGTGCCCAGTGAAGTTTCAGAAAACATGACCATCTCCTCACGTTCTGAATCCAGCAACCCTCTACCAAACATTCATTCTTCACCTGACTTTGTTCAGTATATAATGGCAGAATTTGCCATGAAGTACTTCAGAAATTCTCCGGCCATGTGAGTAATATAATTGGATAAATTAAGCAAGTCTGTTTAATATCATAACTGGAAGACTTTAAAACAAAGTTCAACAATCGTTAAACATGCCCCAGACACATCAGAGATAGAGAGACCGAGAGGAAGTCAAAAGTATACAATATCATCCAGTTTTACAACTGAGGTATAAATAAATTGACAATGTGAATGTGCTTCTCATTTTCTTTTGGAGCATCTTTGTGTAAAATAGTGTGCCGTGCAATATACCTTGTTAAATATCAATTAAGTATTCCCATTTGCAGTATATGTATAATTGAAAACAAAAGCTGGCAATGGTACAGCAGAGGGGAGATTGCAGACTACTAAAAGATTACATTATTTACACTTTTATGGATAAGAATTAATTTTATGTGTGGTGATATAATGGGTGTACCATCCAATGCCACATAAAAAGATGTCTGCTGCAAGACAGGAGACTCAGAAAGTCAGAGTATACAGGAAAGGACTGAGAGTTTTTGTGGCAAAGTGATAATATCTCTACCTCTGAGCTAGAAGGTCAGGTTCACGTCACACCTGCTCCAGAGGTGTGTAATAACATCTCTAACAAGACTGGTTAGAAAATATCTTTCGGACAGGAATGTAAAACAGGAGAAGGATATTCAGCCAGCTGAGGCTGTTACACTATCCAATTAAAGATAAGTCACCATAGTCCCAGAGGATCAGAAGACAACTGTCTCATTAGTGAGAGATGCCCGGTAGTGGTTTAATCTGAGTGTCCCCACACCTCAGGCGAGGGAAGAGGTTGAGCAGTCAGGATCTTCATGGTGACCTTGGCCGGTACAGGAATTGAATCCATGCTGTTAGCATCACTCTGCATCACAAACCAGCTGTCCAGCCAATCATCCGATCAGATCACCACTAAGCATCTACCTCAATAACACTTACCCACGCGATCTCTGTATCTCTTGACATCCTTAGTCTGTAGAAAGTAATCAATTTGTTTCAAGCATACTCAATGGCAGCATTTCCACAGACCTCTGGGAGAGGGGGAGAGAATTCCAAAGATTCACCACCCTCTGAGCGATGATATTCCTTCTTACCTCAGTCTTAAGTGGCCTACTGTGTATTCTGAGACTAAGTCTCCAGGTTCTAGTGTCACCAGTCAGGGGAAACATCTATTTCTATCAATCCTGTTGTGCCCCGTACATGTTTAGTACATTTCAATTCGATCACTTGTCATTCTTCAGAACTCTAGAGAACACAGGTCCAGTTTCCTCAATCTTTCCTCATAAGACAATCCCACCATCTGAGGGATCAGTCCAGTGAATCTCCATTGCATTCCTTCTACTGCAAGTAAATGTTCTTTAGATATATAAACAAAAAAATGTACTCTGGTCAATAGTTATTGTGTCTCACAGAAGATAAATGTCTGAGGAGACTTTAGCTCAATGAAGAAGCCATCATTGGCCCATACCATCTGATCAGGACAACATCCGCAGTTCACCGTTGTAAAATATGAACAATAGCAGGTAAAATCACCCTGCTTCTCACCATCAGAGCTAAAGGAGCTTTCAGCCACTCACAAGGGATAGCTCTGATGTTAGCATTTGCTAACTGGCTGTAATCTGGCTTTAGAGGCTTCATATTGTCTTGGGGGATTTCTTGATATTTCTTTAGATATAGCATCAAATACTGACAAAACACTGTTAATTGATCTTTATGGATAGTTATTGGATGAGGTCCCTGAAAATGGTGCATAATCTGATTTCTGTTCTCTAGTTTGTTGAAGTGGGCATCTCTCCTGCCTTAGCTCTTCCAGTAGCCTAACCTCATACAAATTTGAATAGCTCATTAACGGCAGTAGAAGTGTGCTTATTGTAGGATTTCAGCAGTGCCTGGCAATAAGTATTGACATTAGTGCAGAAATTTGCTCTGCCACAGCATTGCTTAGGGAGCATATGATTGAACAAGTCAGGATGATACACACCCACCCACACCCCTCCCTGCCAACTTCCCAGCTCCTTTATTTCTGCCCACCCACAATACTCCTCTCTCCAACATGTGTTGCAAGGTAATAAATATCCGATGAACACTTTGATATGAGTACCCCTGGAAGATTACTGCTTGAGGTCTGAATCCCAAAGCCACATACAGGATCATTCCGGTTAGCAATGCTGCCTCACAGCACCAGGGACCCAGATTTGATTCCACCCTTGGGTGACTGTCTGTGTGGAGTTTGCACATTCTCCCCATGTCTGCTTGGGTTTCCTCCGGGTGCTCCGGCTTCCTCCCATAGTCCAAAGATGTGCAGGTTAGGTACTAAATTATCCATAATTTCTAGGGTGGGAAATGCAGAAATAGGGTAGGGGGTGGGTTTAGGTGGGATGCTCTTCAGAGAGTTGGTGTGGACTCGATGGGCCAAATGGCCTGCTTCCACGCTATAAGGATTCTATGATTCAGCTCAGTACTAGCAATCAAAATTGCTTCTTCTGAACTCCATGCTCTTTCTACATTCCCACCATCTACAGTGGAATAAACATTGGCATCTCAGATTGCTAAAATGGGTTTCCCAAATCAGAGTTTAGATCTGTTGCTGCAGATGTCAGACTTGATGTTTAACAGTGAACAGCTGTGTGTGTGAGTCAGTGAGAATGTTGTGTCGTTTGTTCTGATTCTAGGCTTGGCTGGAAGGACACGAATGCAGAAGGAAGAAATCCCAATTCCCTGGTTCAGCACACTAAGGTAAGAGAAGATAACAATCAGGAGGTGAGAAAGTGAAATGCCTGCACAGTAATTGGAAAGCAAGAATTAACTTCTGTAGACTTGTGAATGATATAGCCATAAGAATGATTTCAAAGATAGAAAATTTATTCAGAGACAAGAGCCCTAGACCAATCCCACAGACCTCTGAGAGAAACCAGGAAGGTTTCAACTTAGAATCCCTACAGGGTGGAAGCAGGCCATTCAGCCCATCAAGACCACACCAATCCTCTGAAGGGCATTTCACCCAGACCCCTACCCTATCCCTGTAATCCTACACTTCCCATTGCTAATCCATCTAGCCTGCACATCCCTGGACACTATGGGCAATTTAGCATGATCAATCCGCCTACACATCTTTGGACTGTGGAAGGAAACCCATGCAATCACAGGGACAATGCGTAAACTCCACACAGGCAGTCACCTGAGGCTGGAGTTGTGAGGCATCAATGCTAACCACTGAGCTACCATGTTGCCCATAACTTGGTAGTTATGTTTTAAAACGGACAGTAATACGACACAGGCAACTAATGGTTTAATGATCATTACTGGTTTAAAAACAAAGTGTAACACTTCAAAAGGGAAAATGTTAAAGGTATCTGTATAGCAACAATTTAGAAAATATCGCTATAGACAAAGGGGATGCTATGTAAGATAAAGTTGCACAGTATTACAGGTAATGTATTGGCATGGATAGAGGATTGGTTGACTAGTAGTGTTTTTCTGGTTGGCAGTCAGTGGCTAGTGGTGTGCCTCAGGGATCAGTGTTGGGACCACAATTGTTTACAATTTACATAGATGATTTGGAGTTGGGGACTAAGTGTGGTGCGTCAAAATTTGCAGATGACACTAAGATGAGCGGTAGAGCAAAGTGTGCAGAAGACACTGAAAGTCTGCAGAGGGATATAGATAGTCAAAGTGAGTGGGCAAAGGTCTGGCAGATGGAGTACAATGTTGATAAGTGTGAGGTCATCCATTTTGGTAGGAATAACAGCAAAATGGACTATGTTTTAAATGGTAAAAAATTGCAGCACACTGCTGTGCAGAGGGACTTGGGTGTCCTTGTGCATGAATCGCTAAAAGTAGGATTGCAGGTGCAGCAGGTAATTAAAAAGGCAAATGGAATTTTGTCTGTCATTGCTAGAGGGATGGAGTTTAAAAACAGGGAGGCTATGCTGCAGCTGTATAGGGTCCTGGTGAGGCCACATCTGGAGTACTGTGTGCAGTTTTGGTCTCCTTACTTGAGAAGAGATATACTAGCACTGGAGGGGGTACAGAGGAGATTCACTCGGTTGATTCCAGAGTTGAAAGGGTTGGATTATGAGGAGAGACTGAGTAGACTGGGATTATACTCATTGGAATTCAGAAGAATGAGGGGAGATCTTATAGAAACATATAAGATTATGAAGGGAATAGATAAGGTGGAGGCAGGGACATTGTTTCCACTAGCAGGTGAAACTAGGACTAGAGGGCATAGCCTCAAAATAAAGGGAATCAGATGTAGGACTGAGGTCAGGAGGAACTTCTTCACCCAAAGGGTTGTGAATCTGTGGAATTCCCTGTCCAGTGAAGCGGTTGAAGCTACCCTCGCTGCATGTTTTTAAGGCAAGGCTAGATAAATTTTTGAACAGTAAAGGAATTAAGGGTTATGGTGAGTGGGCGGGTAAGTGGAGCTGAGTCTCAAAAAGATCAGCCATGATCTTATTAAATGGCGGGGCAGGCTCGAGGGGCCGGATGGCCTACTCCTGCTCCTAGTTCTTATGTTCTAACATGTTCTTATGGTCCTGCCTGACTTATGTCCTTGCTTTTTTTGAGAATGTTACTAATACATTGGGTCATGGGGTTGCCCATGACATTATGTATTTGGACTTTCAGAAAGTTTTTGCCAAAGTTAAAATTATGTATTTTAATTAAATTGGGAAGATTTCTTGCTTTAGCAAAATCATTGGCGGAAATGTTAAAAATACATTTATCACTGCATTAAAAACAGGAGAAAATATCTCATTCAAAACTCACAGGAATCTACGGTACATCTTTGGAATGGATTAGTTAAAAAGTAAGAAACAGCTAAAGATTAAAAAAAGATTTGGATTAGTTATGCATTGAGGCAGACAAATGACAATTGAATAAAGCATTCCACATTGGTTAAATATGCTCTATAAGAAATCAGAAAATGAACTGAATTAACACAGAAAGCTTGAGGAAATGGCTTTAGCAGCTTTGTGCCTCATTCTGGATACAATTCCTGTTACAGATTCCCATTCACGAGTCACTTATTGATCTACCTGATAAACAACTAAGTGAGCTTGCTGCAAAGAATTTCATGGGTGAGTTTCGCAGGCTGACTGTGGGATAGTTCTACCTGTTTTGTACCATTTCTAGGGGTTTTGTGATATCTGTGTTTGGATTATCATCAGCATTGTTTGTCATTAGCGACAGATTTGGGGATTAATAATGGGATTTGCAATTCATGATAAAAGTTTTCCATTAATAAAAACTAGTTTTTACATTGCAGTAGACATGTTTAGGATTAATAAAAATAAGGTTTGATAGAAATAAAGTGTTGGAGAAACTCAGCAGGTCTGGCAGAATCTGTGGAGAGAGAAATGATTTTGAGGATAACAGCAAACAAATTTGGAACTAATGTCACAGTTGGGAATTAATGACATCTGAATTGTCAAATAGTTAACTCCATTTTGTTGCTGCTTTTACAAAGCAGACATGAGTTTCGCTTTGATTTTCACAATGTAAACAAAACACGAAGAGGAGCTTTGTTGAAGAACCTCATTGCGCAAAGTGCTTTGGGAGTTTTCTACAACATTACTAACCATGTGGCAGTCCTTTTCTCTTTTTAATTCCTATTTTTCTGCAGCTCTGATGAGGTTCATGGGAGACGGACCCCCTCAGGAGCAACAGTCTGACACAGATATTTTACAGAGCATTCTGCAGGTAAGTCTTTATTAGAACATTTTTTTTAGGAACTTCCAATTTAGGAATGCTTGAGTGGCCAGAATTGCAGCAGCAGGAGGAGTTAGGAAGCTTCAAGCCACGAGAGATTTATAAACAAGAATGAAAGTTTTAACATTGAGGTCAAATGACTATTCTTCAAGTACAAGATTTGAGCGAGGGTTCACAAAGTAAAAGGTTCTTGTGGCATAGCAGTAGTGTTCCTATCCCTGGGCCTGAAGGTTGGGGTTCACATCTTATCTGCCCAGATGTGTGTAATAACATGTCCCCCTCCTTGTTGATAACTTATGGTTGCTTTAGTGCTGTGTAAGGTTAGTGAGCATAGAGGTGATGAGTGAATGGAGCTTGGCCTCAAGGTACAGCCAGCAGCACTTTTGTTGACCTTGTGTTTAGGGAGGGTAATAAGAACATAAAGACTACGAACAGAAGTCAGCAATTCAACCCCTTGAACCTGTCCCGCTATTTAATATGATCATGGCTGATCTCATCTTGACTTCAATCCACTTTCCTGTCCACTGTCCACAACCCTTCAGCCCATTATTAATGAAAAATCTGTCTATTTCATCCTTAAATTTAGTCAATGGGCCAGCATCCATTACTCCATTCCAAAAATCCGTGACCCTTTGAGAGAAGTACTTTCTCTTCATCTCGAGTTTTACATCTGCTACCCTTATCCTAAATCCTCTCATTCTAGATTGCCCCACATCAGGAAATGTCCTCTCTATGTCTGTTTTGCCAGTCCACTTTTGCATCTTATAAACCTCAATTAGATATCCAGTCATTCTTCTAAATTCTAGAGAATATGGGCCTAAACTGCTCAATCTCTCTTCATAAGACTAAGCCCTCACCTCTGGAATGAAGCTATTGAATATCCTCTGAACTGCCTCCAATCTAATTATATTGCCCCTCAAGTAAGGGGATCAAAATTATAAACAGTACTCAAGATGCAGTCTCAATAATGCCTTGTACAGTTGCAGAAACACTTCCCTACTTTTTTACTTTAATTATTTTTCAATAAATGACAAAATTCCATTTGTCTTATTATCTGATGTACCTGTCTCAGTACCTGATGTACCTACATACTAGTTTCTTGATTCATGCACGAGAACGCCTAGATCCTCCTGCACTGAAGCAGTCTGTAGTTTTTCTCTATTTGGATAATAAGTTGCCTTCCTATTCTTCTAGCCAAAATGGATAACCTCACACTTATCCATGTTACATTCTATTTGCTAAATTTTTGCCCATTCACCTAACCAAGTTGAACTGAAGGGTCTGTTTCCATACTGTATGACTCTACAATTCTATCTATATCCATTTGCAAATGTCTTATTTCTTTGTTGCAACTTACTTGCCCACCACTTAAGTGTCATCCAAAAATTTAGCTTTAGTACCTTCATTCCTTTCATCCAAGTTGTTAAAAGAAGTTGTCAATAGTTAGAACCTGAGGACTGATCCCAGTGGCACCTCACTAATATATCTTGCCAACCAGAAAAAGATCCCTTTATCCTGACTGTCTGTTTTCTGTTGGTTAGGCAATCCTCTGTCCAATATAATAACTTTCTCCTACCTCCATCTGGTCTTACTTTGTGTATTAACCTTTAGTGTTGCACCTTATCAATTGCCTTCTGGAAGTCCAGATATGCTACATCTACACGATCCCCATTTTCCACTTTGTGTGTTATATCTTCAAAGAACTGTAGCAAATTATTCAAACACTATTTATCCTTCATAAAACCATGCTGACTTTGACAGATTGCATTTATGCTTCCAAATGGCTTGTTATTACCTCCTCATTAATGGATTTTAACAATTTTTCAATGACAGATGTTAAACTGGTCTACTATCCTACTTTCTGCCTCCCTCCCTTTTTTGAATAAGGGCATTAATTAGCATTTATCTAATCCACTGCAACTTTCCCGCATCCAGGGAATTTTGAAATATTATAACCAGTGGATCCAATATCTCTGCTGCTACTTCCTTTAAGACCTTAGGATTTGGGCCGTCTGGCCATAGGGACTCATCTGTCTCCAATCCCAATAGTTTGCTCAAGAACTTTCTCTCTAGTGATGATAATTGTTCTAACTTCCTCCCCTTCTACAACCTCTACATTACCCGTTACTATTAGGATGGTAAAAGTCTCCTCCATCAAGAAAATATGAAGCAAAATATTGATTTAGTGACTCCGCCTTTTCTGTGTTCCCCACTATTAACTCCCCAGTCTTATCCTCTGATGGATCAACTTTTATTTTGGCTACTGTTTTCCCTTTTATATATTTATAGAAGCTTTTGTTATCCATTTCAATATTCTGAGCTAGTTTCTTTAATAATTTACCTTTGCTCTTTTTATTACTTTTTTTAGTAATTGTTTAAGTAATGTCAAGTACGTTTTAAAGTAGGCCAATGATGGCATGCGATTTTTACATTTTGTGGTATGGCATTGAATACCAGCTCCCAGGTTCAATTTCCAGCTGTTGCTGTGTCCACTGATCTCAATTTGTTCCTGCTTTGAGAGTGATAGCCTTGAACTCAGTTTTTCAGGAGATCATGCTCAATAATGTCAGCCAAAAATCAAGTGAGGACAAGATCCCTGTTTTAAGAATCCCCTATCAAAGTTTACACTTGAATGGTCACTTGAACCTGGGGAATATTCGTGTCTGTGAGCAGCATCATTCTCAGGAGGGGAAGAGCAACATAGAAGACAAAGTAAATGTTGTTCCAAGTTACGAAATTTTTGTTCCTTGAAATTGTCCAATACCTTTTGCTAACAGGCACGTTTTTGACATTATGCTTTCACATAGCTGTGCAAGGAGAAGAGGAAGCTACAGGATGAGATCTGCTGTCAGATCATCAAGCAAATCACAGATCATCCCATAAAGTAAGTATCAAGCAATTTTGTATGATCTTATCACTCAAGAATTCAAGGCCTGTTATTTCCCAATTGAGTCTCTGTTTGGCACTTAATTTGTTTAGCCAGCTCAAAAACAACATGAGCTCTTGCCAGTTCTCTAGCCAACAGCTGAGATCCCTGTCATCTCCATTACATTGTGTACGTTGTGTGCATGTGCACATTAGGTGCAGATATGATCAAAACGTTCGGTTAATAGCTTATAGGCCAAAAAAACTTATTAACGTTCATTGATATGTATAATAATAATGTACCATTTGAGCAGGATCCAGAGGCAACATCAGTGTGGTTGATTTTTAACTGTCCTGTGAAAAGATCCAGCAAATCACAGAGGCAACTCACCACCAACTTGGTGAAGGCAGTTAGGGTCTGAAAATAAATGTTGTCCTTTCTAGTGACACCCACATCCTGTGAATTAAAAGGCCTTCCACTGCCTTTGATGATTTACCACAATCAATGGTAAGTGATTTCCAGAAATCAGGAGAGAATATTGGAAAAAATAGAAGATCTGACACATTTCATGTCTTTGCACAGAGAAAACTGTACACGGGGCTGGCGTGTCCTCTACCTGTTCTTGGGCTATTTTCCATGCACAAGCGACCTCATGCCCTTTGTCCAGAGATACCTGGAGAACATCTGCGCTGACTCTAATCATGACTTCCAAGGTACAAAGTATTCGGGTGGAGGTGATGTTGAGCATTTGTTAGTTTAAAAAGTGTGGCAAAGAGGTTGTTTTGTAAAACTAAATCAGAATTTCTTTCACAGAAACAGCCCATTTGGTGAAACTGGTTGTTGTCTGTATTTATATTCCACATGAGACTCCTCCCAATCTAGTTCATCTAATTCCGTTCTCTCCCATATGCTCACCTAGCTTTCCCTTAAATGTACCTGTACTGTTTGTCTAAACTACAGCCAGTTTCACATCTGGCTGCAATATCTCCATGGTAAAGAAGTTCCTCTTAATTTCATCATTGGATTATCAGAAACTATTATATACATAATTGCTTGGTTCTACAGGGCTTCAGTGTTGCTAAAAAAGTGCTGTTAAAATTTATGTTTTGCAATCATTGAGATAGACACGAGGATACCAAGGTTCAAAGGGAGCCACAGTTCATATGGCATGATAAAAGGGTGCTGGTTGTTTGACAAGCCAGCTCTGATTGGTCAAAGCATTGTCATGGGGAATGCATGAAAAGAATTACTGACCTCCATGCTTGTGCCTAATTAAAAGAAAGCACAATGGCTGGTCATGTTCCTTTTTGTTGTTGTGGGCATGTCCCTGAATATGAATAAATGGAGCTTCAAGTGAGCAATATTGTGAGCCTGATTGATATTGACCTGATGACTAGCTGATTGTGTCAAATAGCTTGGCCCTTTGGTGATTTGCAATAGGCAATGTAATGACCAGACTCAACAAGTTTGTCCTTACAAAACTGAGAACACAATATCTAATGTTAGATGTGACTCTATGATTATTCAAGTGTGCATGCTCTAAAATGTACTAAGAACTATGCTGACAACCAATTTAAGATTATTAGTCAGCAAAAAATGTGGCTCACTTACATTTGCAAGAAGCTGTATATACTGGTGGACCTGCTCTCTGCAGGCAAAAGGAACATGTTAGAGAATTGTACATTTTTTGACTCAAACAAAACTCAACCAATCAGAGCTGACTTACCTACTAATCAAAAACCTTTTTTTCATGAAGTATAAATTGATTCCCTTTAAAGTTTGGCACGTTGCATCTGTCCTGATGTGTAAAAGAAAAGCCTTCTCAGCATGTTCCTTTTTCCCAGCATACCTATTATTATATATTTACCCAGTTTTGGCCTGCCCACAACTGAAAACATCATGCCAAATTATAACAAGAGAAAAACATTTCACTCATTGTTGGGAGTGGGGGTAAATTCTGAAAACCAGTTCCCTGACCCAAACCCACCTCCAACCAACCCATTGCCAATTATAACGGACACAGTTGGTCGGTGGCCATTCCAATCCAAGGGGACATGTCGGATTTTAAATGTGATAATAACGCCATTGGTCTCAGTGGCATTTAGGTTTTAAGTTTTAACTTTATTCAACTGACTTCCTATATGTTGTAAAACCTGGAAACTTCAACAAGGCGAGAACCCAAAGGATTTCAGAGGTACACACCTACCTCCTGGTTTCAGAAGCTTTTGCAATCAGCTCTCGTACCCTGCCAAGATCTTCATCCCCCTGAAACTTCTGATCCCTCCAACCCCATCCACTATCTGAGGTCTCCAAACAATACCCTGCACCTCCCCCCACACCTTATTTACCTCTCCCACCACCCAGCTCCCCTCTCAGTTGCCCACCTATCCCCCAACTCCCAAAGCCAATCTCCATCAATCTATCCTGCGAGGACATGACTACTGCTGCAGCTTTGTTGATCAGGCTCCTACCTGGGTGGATGGCCAAATTCCCAACAAGCTAGTGTCTAGTTGGAGAACCCATCAGTGTAATGCTGATGAGTTAAAGCTTCTTATCGCATGGAAAAGTGCCAAATTGAAAGTTCCTTAACATTGGCTGATCAAACTACTCCCTGCAGGTCACATCAGTTAAAACCAATAACTTCATTATGTCGATCCTATTGAACACCTTCACAATTTTGATTTGGTTACCCCTCATCCTTCCCTTTCCTACAGAAAAGCACCCCAGCCTGGTCAGTATTTCCTGAAGATTATAACTGATGGATTACTAAATCTCTTGCACAGTATCATAGAGATAAAGAGAATGGGTAATGGAACAACTTTTTGCAGGTAATTTGTAGAAACACTGCTCAATTGCAAATACTAAACCAAGTCTATTGTTTCTTTTCCCAGCAATAGCAATGGCTTGTCAGGACAACGTGTATCGCACATTGAAATATGGGGGCCGGCAACACATCCCATCCACCCTTGAATTGGAAGCTATCATAGTAAGTTTCATTAGGGAGAGGATGGTGTAGTAGTTATGTCACTGGATGAATGTAGCCCAGGCCAATGCTGTGGGGACATAGACCAAAAGAACTGCAGATGCTGTAAGTCAGAAATGAAAAACAGAAGTTTCTGAAAAGCTCAACAGGTCTGGCAGCATCTATGAAGAGAAATCAGAGTTAACGTTTCAGGTCAAGTGACCCTTCCTCGGAACAATCCACTCAGTTGTATTAATCTATAGAATTTATGGACAGGCTGAACATCAAAGTGAGAAAGATGCTGAACAGATGCAAATTATCAACAAGTCTCTTCATTTTGGACTGATTGCCAGCACTGCAAAGCACATTTAATTTGAATGATGCTCTGTTTATCTGACAGAAAGGACGCAGCTCAAGGAGAGTCATTGTGTACCTACCTGGGAAGTTGGAGCATGCAGCCAAGATCAAGCCCTTTATGGTATGTCTCGATGATTGGACAGGCAAAAATCATTTGACTAATGGCATACATTGGGATGTGCTATTTTTAAACAGGATCTCTTTTACTGATTTGTGATTATTAACTTTTTGATGTTAAACCTTGATTATGTTTTTTGTTTCTGAAATTTACAAGGGATATTGTTGGACACAGTAACTTTCACATAGCACGGTATGATTTGAGTGTTCCAAAATGCTTTCCAAGCTTCAAACATGTAATTTGTAATGTGGAGGTCAGAAAGTCCCCAGAAAGTGACTGTCAGACAATTTAGGTCAGCACTAGATATTCTCTCATAGCATCAGTAGTCTCTTCTGGAAAGCAGGTCTCAGGTCCTTTAAGTTGAAGAACTCATCTTTACTGTTAAATATCAAATTTTATGATAATGCATCCTGGATTTATAACAACATAACTCCTGTTTGACTGTACTGGATACTGTAATTTCAGACCTTCTCCCTGTCTTCCCCAATGCGTACATTCATCCTATCTAGTGAAAAGTGCCTTTCCAACTCCAGGAACTGTGCTTGAATTAGTTTTGTGCAAATCTGAAAGCATAAACAATTGCATTCAGTATCAATACTGACATTAATGGGTGCTTTCCAATGGGAATCCCCTATCAAATATGTCTGAAAGAAGTAGTATTGGGAGAAATACCAAAGAGATCACAGCAGCATGAAGTGGTCACATAGTGGTTGTGTTTTTCCTTAAATAACATCTTTGATTATTTGAGGGTTGCTAAATGATGGTTTATACTGTGATTTTACCATCATAGAACGTGATGAGGCAAGACCTTAGTCAAAACACTGATCAAACCATGTTATTGTTGGCATTCTTCTGAACAGCCCACTAGTTGTTGAGCCAACTGATCTAACCTGCAACTCCACCAGAGGTTCTATTTCTGGGCTAGAAATTCAGAGATTGTCTTGTGGCACTATGAGTAGTATCTCTGTCTCTAAGCCAGAAGATCCAGTTTCAGGTCACACACCAGAACATTATGGCCAAGGATGCAGTGTTCATAATGTGGCCAAACAGAATCAATCCACAAATCCAGACAATGACAGGCAATGCATAGAGTCATACAGCATGGAAACAGACCCTTCAGTCTAACTCGTCCATGCTGACCAGATATCCTAAATTGATCTAGTCCCATTTGCCAGCATTTGGCCCATATCCCTCTAAACCTTCCTATTCATGTCTCCATCCAGATGCCTTTCAGATGTTGTAATTGCACCAGGTTCCACCACCTTCTCTGGCAGCTCGTTCCATACATGCACCACCCTCTGCATGAAAGTTTTGCCCCTCAGGTCCTTTTAAATCTTTCCCCATTCACCTTAAACCTATGCCCTCTAGTTTAGGACTCCCCCACCCCGGGGAAAAGACCTTGGCTATCCACCCTATCCAAATCTTAAAATTCAGTCCAATAGTCATGAACAAAATGATGACTTCACAGTGTTGCAAGCGTTATAGACACTTACAGACATGCCAGCTATTCAACCGTGACAGTTGCACTATACTATATCTTGTAGGAGATGGCACACAACTAGTGGCAGCTGGAATTGTTTGGAGGGAGAGAGGTGTGCCCTTGTAGGCAAAGTTAAGACAGCGCATTAGCTACACCATGCAGCTGCCAAATGGCATTACTGGGCATCAAATCAGCATTGTTTTGATGGATACCATGATCTGCTTGCTTTGTACAGTTCTGCTCAATATTCAGTGCACACACATTAAGGACTTTGCCAAGGTGGCATCAGTCATGCTTCGCATCAGAAATTTATGAATGCTCACTGATTGCTTCTTCGGAACCTTAAAGGGAATCGTTACGCTTACTAAAAGCATTGCCCCCAGTGTTTTCCATGTTAAAATCAACAAATTTTCTCTCTGGTGTTCTGGTATGCAATCCAACGTTTCAATCTCAGATCATAATTGTGATGATGTTTGTATATTGCAACAATATGCTTCTGAGATAGAGTTTAATGCACATTGATGGGACAGTGTGAAGGGAGCTTTCCTTTGTATCTAACCCCATGCTGTACCTGCCCTGGGAGTGTTTGTGGGTGGCTTAGATAGAGTTTACTCTATATTCAACCCTGTGTAGTATCTGTCCTGGGAGGGTTTGATACGGATAGTGAGGAGGTGCTTTATTCTGCATCTAACCCTCTGCTGTACCTACGCTGAGAGTATTTAAACAGTTCATGAATAGGGACCCTTACTCTGTATCAAAGCCATATTGGGGCTGTAACATAATGTTTGATGTTGATACCTATACCCTTTATTGCAATAGCTGGAAAATCCACTTTTCCACTCACAGATTCTCAATTTAAAGCTGTTTAGAAAATTTAGTGATTAAATTTTGCCTTCACAATATTTCCAATTTCAGCTGAATTTCAGAGAAAGTTCTTGGGAGTATACATTGAGCTCTCTTTATATTTATGTGTACTAGCCTTCCCTGTGTGCAGCTTCCAGACATGAAGTGATCAGCTGGCTTTGATGAGAGCCCCAGAACAGAAAATATTCTCAATCTGTTTTGCTTGGTTTAGGTCGGACAGGACATGGTGATGGAAATTTGTGCTAACATTGGAATTGTTGATTCTGAAGAAGTCAAGGAGTTTTCCATTTTTGCTGACAGGAAAAATGGTGAGTGAAAGTTATCAGCATAAAGAACCAATGGACATACACATTCACACAGGGGAATATTGAAAGGGTTAGAGATAAGCATGAATAAGCATAAAATGTGCAAGAAATACTAAAGGAAATACACGATAAGGGGTTAGATACATGGGAAGAAATAAGGAATCTGCAAAGATAGGGTTTAATGAATATGTAGGTGAGCCTCTGAGGTACTTTGCCAGTCATGTGACATGGTAGTTGCGCACTTTCATGGATGGTTGGAACCAGTGCTGCTCAAAGAAGGGAGTTGTGCTGCCATATCACATGTATATTGTTTATAAATATTTTTTAAAGAAACCTTGACATCTGGCCAGAGATTAAATGGAGAACATTAAACATGGTGGTAACAGTGAAGGCACAAATCTAGAGTAGATTGTGTCTTTCTCAAAAAATCTGAAGAACCATGAGGCCTGGTTGAGGGAACAGCAGGAAATTTCCTGAGAAAATTTGGTAAGTGGAAAATATTCCAGAGTGCGGAAAGTGAGGTATACTCCACAATATCAGCTTGTCCATGCCAGCTGAGCAAGGTATAGATCAACCTCAGGACTCCATTTGAAATATAAGGATAAAAACATAAAAAAATTACTGAATGCACCTACTTCAGTGTTTCCAGCCATGAGGGGAATTGGAAAACTCCTTTATTGGACACTTCCAATGCAGTTACGTCACATTGAAGGATGAGTTTATTTGAGATAGAATACTCAATGATAAACTCTCAGATTTTTTTGCTGTTCAAAGGCTCAATGTTAGACCAGGCAGTCGAGCATTCAAATCAGGCCAAAGGGCTGCTGTGGCAGAGTGGTAATGTCCCTACCTCTGGGTTCAAGTCCCACTTGTCTCAGAAATATATTGTACCATGCATGAATGGACAAATTAAAAATATCTATCAGGCAGGAAGAGTTCAGTGTGCAAAACAAAGGGTAGTTTGATCTTAGAGTAGGATAATAGGTTGGCGCAACATCGTGGGCCGAAGGGCCTATACTATGCTGTATGTTCTACGTTCTATGTTCTATGTGATTCGGCTCAATCTGAGGCTCAGTTCCAGCCTGTGAATTGGCTAGGCCCAAAGACAATGCTGGCATTGTTATGCAAGAAGGCAATAGAAGTGACAAGTTGTTCAGTAGGGGACATCTATTGCTTTCACTGGCAGAATCAGTTATTTTCAACAATTATGCAAAGCAAAATTATCTCTAACAGGTGAATCAAGCAAATAATTCCTGAACAAAGTAGGATTCAACAAACTGAATGACAAACAGAAGAAAACATGGAAATTGCACACTTTCTTGGTCAAGTGGAAATTACTGACTCTGCAATAGAATTGATGATCGAGACCAGGACTTTTGGCCAGTCACCTTGAAAATCAATTTGGATTTTCTTCTCAATTCAAGAGGAATTATTATTGTTCTGCCTGATACTTTCAAATGGTTTTCAAATCATCAAGTTCTGGAGAACATACCATTTTCAGTTAAAAACAGAAAGTGCTGGAGAAATGCAGCGGATCTGGCAGCATCTTTATGTATTATAGAATCAGAACAAGTTCTTGAGTTCACAAGCTTATCTGCAACTAGGCTATCTGCAGCTGGTAGAAAATGCTCCTGCTAGACTGAAGATGCATAATGCCAAAATGGTGACTATATTCTATTTTGTGAGATTTAACCTCAGGATCACGAGGAATATGGGCATTTGACCCAAAAAAATTGAACAACATTACATAAAGATTGATCTCGCCTATTTCAGGCTTTTGATGTTTCATAGGGAGTAAATTGAAGCTTTTTTTTTGTCAAATATCACCCCAGTTATTCCAAATATTTCATTAACTTCATGATACTCCTCCAGTCATACTTGAAGAAGATGAGCCTATTTCTATAGAAGTTTCTTGAAAGGAGACATATGCAGGGGGTGAACCAGAGAACGTGTCATTGTCAGAGCCAATTCTGGTGTTTCAAGAAGAAAATCCTGCTGTACCTGCACATGAGCATACAAATTAGGAGCAAAAGTAGGCTAATTGGTTCTTTTTAGCATGCTCCACTGTTCAATAAGATTGTGTTTGATTTGTTTGTGTTCCAAATGCAACATGCCCATCTGTCCCGAATAATCTTTGATTCCCTTGCCTCAGGTGATCTGCCTACCACTGCTGCCTTAAAAAAACTCAATGACCTCCTCTCCACTGCCTCCTGAGACAGTGTTCTAAAGTCTCACGATCCACAAGAGAAAAAAATATGTCCCCTCATCTCAGTCATAAAACTTTTAATTTTAAAACAGTATCCCCTAGTTCTGGGCTCACTAACAAGAGCAAATATCCTTTCCATATCCACCTTGTCAAGACCACTCAGGATCTATAGTCTTCATTCTACTGAACTCCAGTGGAAAAAAGCCTGGTCTACTCAACCATTCCTCATCAGGCAACCCACTCATACATCACTTCTGAGTGATTGACGCAGTATATTAAGATCCCTCTGATACTCCTGAAGATCATAGTGAACAGAATTCTGATGAAGAGTCACTGCACTCGAACATTAACTCTGCTTTCTTCCTGTAAATGCTGTCAGACCTTCTGAGTCTTGTCAGCAATTTCTGCTTTTGTTTCGGATCTGCAGCAGTTCTTTGTTTTATAACAGAATTCTTCATTTGTTTCTATTGCCAAATTATGTGACAAATAGTTTAATGAAGGAGCACTACCTGTGACCATTGAAGATGTGACAACAAGGTGCAGGGCTGGATGAACACAGCAGGCCAAGCAGCATCATAGGAGCAGAAAGGCTGACGTTTCGGGCCTAGACCCTTCATCAGAAAAGGGGGAGGGGAAGGGGGTTCTGAAATAAATAGGGAGAGAGTGGGAGGAGGATAGAAGATGGATAGAGGAGAGGATAGGTGGAGAGGAAACAAAAAGGTCGAAGAGGCAGGGATGGAGCCAGTAAAGGTGAGTGTAGATGGGGAGTTAGGGAGGCAATAGATCAGTCCAGGGAGGACGGACAGGTCAAGGGGGCGGGATGAGGTTAGTAGGTAGGAGATGGGGTGCGGCTTGAGGTGGGAGGAGGGGATAGGTGGGAGGAAGAATAGGTTAGGGAGGCAGGGACGAGCTGGACTGGTTTTGGGATGCGGTAGGGGGGAGGGGAGATTTTGAAACTTGTGAAATCCACATTGATACCATTGGGCTGCAGGGTTCCCAAGCGGAATATGAGTTGCTGTTCCTGCAACCTTCGGGTGGCATGGTTGTGGCACTGCAGGAGGCCCAGGATGGACATGTCGTCTGAGGAATGGGAGGGGGAGTTGAAATGGTTCGCGACTGGGAGGTGCAGTTGTTTATTGCGAACCGAGCGTAGGTGCTACCATTGAAGACGTGATGGAACTACCAGCACTTTCAATTATGCAATAAATTCACCCTGATCTTTCAACCAGCAACAAAGAAATTGGACTCTCCTATGCCCTAGCCCACACTCCCACACACCAAGCCTTGTTATTACAGCTTGCTATTACACACGACCCTTTATTAACCACTAACAGTCTCCATTAACAGCTATTCACCCTCCTAGCCAGATCATTATCCACTCCTTTGTCTGTCCAACTGTTCTTCTCTCTCTTTGGTCTCCTATTGTTTAACTCCTTACCCATTCACCCCAGCCTGTCTTCTGCATAAAAACCAACATTTTCCTAGCTACAGAGATAGTAGGAACTGCAGATGCTGGAGAATCTGAGATAACAAGGTGTGGAGCTGGATGAACACAGCAGGCCAAGCAGCATCAGAGGAGCAGGAAGGCTGACATTTTGGGCCTAGACCCTTCTTCAGAAATGGGGGAGGGGAAGGGGGTTCTGAAATAAATAGGGAGAAGGGGGAGGCGGATAGAAGATGGATAGAGGAGAAGATAGGTCTAGGCCTGAAACGTCAGCCTTCCTGCTCCTCTGATGCTGCTTGGCCTGCTGTGTTCATCCAACTCTACACCTTGTTATCTCACATTTTCCTTGCTACCATCAGTTCTGAGGAAGGGTCACACCCAAAACATTAGCTCTGATTTCTCTCCACAGATGCTGCAGACTTACTGAGCTTTTCCAGCAATTTCTGTTTTTGTTTCTGATTTACAGCTTCCGCAGTTCTTTTGGTTTTAAACATGCAGATTAAACCTGATGAGATTGTACAGGATCATGGAGAGCAATAAACACCTTTGCATATCTAAGAAAGTCCTTCAGCAATACTGAACATACAGATGATGTTTTTGCTTTGCTTGACAGCTGAGAAAATTCTTTGTCTCGTGTTCTAGGCATACTGTCAGAAATAATGCCACTTAATGAAAAAAAGTTCTTCTTGGATCGCCTTTTCATCCAGAATGGTTTACAGACATTAGATATGGTCTCCCAAAGCAATAGCAATCTCTGAAGAGAGATTCTCTAATTCACAGTTCTTATGTGAGTCTTTTGAAGAAGTAAATCCATACTCTGCAGTCTTCCTGATGATTCACTCACCTCTTCATCCTAAATTTGAGAATTTGGCACAAGGACCTCAATTAGTAAATGTATTGCTAATGTAGAGTAACAGTGAAACCTGGCAACTCTTATTTGATGGTATAACTTCACAGTTCAGCATTGTTTTATTGCCAAATGACTTTTTCTACTAAAGATACCATGGGGAATTACTACAAGCTGAAACTGATCAAAGTGAAGTGGTATCCTAGTCATCACCTAGCAGCCTTGATATTGATGCAACAGCCCAAAGGCAACCAGTCTGATGAATACCATGAAGTCCAGGATAATGTTACCAATCCTGATACTTTCATTTCAGCTGCTGAAAGCACCATTCACAGTCACCGGTGTTGATTTTGGGATCTCATGATCACAGTTACCCCATATAGGCAGTCGACAACTTGTAGCAATTTTCTGACAGTTTATTGAGTTTGTTAAGAAGCAGCAGTTTAGATATACATGAGTTAATTAGATAAAGAAAGTACATGACTTTAGCAAATGAGAATGCTTCATCAATCCCAAATCTGTTCTCTAAAATGGAGTGAATTCTGAAGTGGTATCTTTGTCTTTGTTCTTTCCTCAAGCTAATTGTAGGGGAACACCTGGTCTTCTATCAAGAGAGTAGTAGATCATTTCCCTGGATCCTTTCACTCACAACCATTTCTCCCCACCTAACCCTGTTAATATATCTTATTTTGGAGTTGGCCATCTATGTTGCCTCAAGCACCTGCTTAAACCCTCTTAATTAATGATGATGGGCAGCTAATCATAGTGCCAGAATGACCACGGTCATCTCTAAGAGTACCCACTTTCATCTGAGGGTTAGTTCACCATTCTTTTGAAGAAAAAAAGACCTATTTTCCCAAAGAACACACGGACAATAGGGTATATTTGGTGCCAGATAAATTGCTGACATTAGTTCAATAGGCATTGTGACCTCAGTATTTTTTGTAATTCTTCTTTTGTTTTTATGTGCCAGAAATTTGGTAAGTTATTACCTTGTACTCCTGTAATAGCTATTCAAGGAAATCTCATTACACAGTAAATAATAGGAAAATTTTGTTTTTAAGGGATCCCAGTTTCTACCACCAGATTATTACCCTCATTCTCAATTTCCAATGTCCAAACCTGGGAGAACTGTCTCCATGCAGGTGAATCTGTCAACAGCGGACTTCGGGGGAGATAGTGAGATTGGAATTATTCTGTTAAGTGGGAAAATGTTTAGTTGAATGTTATTAATCAAGAAAATACTTTCAGTTGACAATATTAGAAACTGATGATGTACTTGGGGCAGATGTAGACAGGGTTTAATAATATGTTTTTAAAACTCTGAGGAATTTTGGGATGGAACTGTGACCTCAGTAATCATGCCAGAAAACTTTTCTAGAGGGTTGAAGCTCGAGTAACTCAGAGCAAGAAGCTTTGCTGACTGTAAACATGTGGCTATTCTTAGTAAATATTGTTGAAAGAAACTTTGAGTCCGGTCTAAGCTTATTTGAAGAAGCGATGCTGAGACAGTAACAGTATAGAAAGGGTATAGAAATACACAAAGGTAAAGGGAGAAATGATAGGGTCAGGGACAGAGAACTGACATACATAAAGGGACAGCTGATAAAGTCAGAGGTAAAGAAATCTAATGGAGGATAAGAACAGCAAATGAAAGGCATGCTCGGGCAGATATCACAAAGAGTCTGCATACTAGTAGCAGAAATGTTATGAACCTCCAGTCACCAGTTTTGTATGTGTAGAAAGGCTGTTTCAGGATTTTCTGCCGGTTTCATACAATTGTGCCTTGATATCTTATTGCTAGAGAATTTAGCCTCATTGTCACTGTTGTCTTCATTTTTGCAGGAGATGTTGTCAGACCCATCAAAGCAAATGAATACATTTTTGACTTCCTGTTAGATGATAACTCCATCAGTCTTCATTTCCGACGCGTTATTTGGACACAACCTTTGCATTTTTACAATGATCTCTGTGTTTCTGTACATTATAATCAGGTAAATCTTTGATCAGTGTTTTCACCTTTAAAGTGACTGGTGCCTCTTATTTATTCAACCCAGTTCTGTTGTTTTTTAGGTACTTCCTATTTACCTCAAAGGACAGTTACTTTTTCCAACAAACATTCATGGGGCAGAACAGCACACTGCGATACTGGCAGCATATCAGCACAAAACCAAAGGATCAGGCCCTATGTTAGATGTGTAAGTAAACAAATCTCTTTTTACAATGAGAAAACAAAGGTGATGAGTGTACAGTACGACATACCAATAAGGTTGAAAATATCAGAAGAAATGTGGTTAATTAGGATGTAGTAATTAGATAGTCCTAACCTTTAGGGTTTTAATTGTAAGGTGCTGATGATTACTACCTGAGCTATATGGAATTTGGTATAGGGTAAATAAGATTACAGAGATGCGTGTATTGCACAAAGACTGTGTGGGAGAATAAGTTCCAGTTCATTAGGCACTGGTACTACTACTGGTGCAAGTGGAATCTGTCAAGACAATCTACACCTTAACCATAAAAACCAAAAGAACTGCAGATGCTGTAAATCAGGAACATAAACAAAGTTGCTAGAAAAGTTCAGCAGGTCTGGCAGCATCTGTGAAGGAGAAAACAGAGTTAACGTTTCGGGTCCGGTGACCCTTGCTCAGTAACAATTCCAGCCTCAGTCTGAGTTTGCACGTTCTCCCTGTGTCTGCATGAGTTTCCTCCTAGTGCTCTGGTCTCCTCCCACTCTTGAAAGATGTGCAAATTAAGTGGTTTGGCCATGCTAAATTGGCGCTGGCCTCATAGTCGAAGACGGCGGTTGAGAACAGGTTAGAGGGGGATGGATGCTGTGGGTGGCACGGTGGCTCAGTGGTTAGCACTGCTGTCTCACAGCGCGAGGAACCTGGGTTCAATTCCAGCCTTTGGCAACTGTCTATGTGGAGTTTGCACATTCTCCCCATGTCTGCGTGGGTTTCCTCCAGGTGCTCTGGTTTCCTCCCACAGTCCAAAGATGTGCAGGGTAGGTGGATTGGCCATGCTAAATTGCTTGTAGTGTTCAGGGATGTTTAGGTTAGGTGGATTAGACTAGGGGAATGGGTCTGGGTGGGATGCTGTTTGGAGGGACGGTGTGGACTTGTTGGGCCGAATGGCCTTGTTTCCAAGGAAGTGCAGACTAGGTGGATTAGCCATGGGAAAAGCAAGTTTGCAGGGATAGATGGATCTGAGTGAGGCAGTGTGAACTCAATGGGCCAAATGGCCAGCCTCCACACTATAAGGATTCAATTATTCTAAAACAAGAAGCTAGCTAAGGATGCAAGGGTAGTTCTGAAAATCAAAAATAGCATTGGTGCAATAGTTAGAAATGGCCTTGTTTCAGGAGATCAAGATGTAGAATTGGTTTAGATGGAGATGAAGAATAGTGGAAAAAATTAATCAGTGGGTCTACAGGCTGCTAAGAATAACCACAATGGAGGATAAAGTTTACTAGAAGAAATACTGGGTGTTTGTGGTAAAGGATAGGCAACAATCATGGGTGACTTTAATCTGCATATTAAGTGGAATAATCAGATTGGCAATTGTACCATGAATGAGTAGTTCACAGAATGCTTTCAAGATCATTTATTAGAGTAACAGGTTCTGGAAGCAACCAGAAAGCAGGTTATGTTAGACTTATACTGTGTAATGAGGTGGGATAAATTCATGACTTCAGAATAAAAGTGATCCTAGGTAGTAACAACCGCAATATGATTGAATTTTACATCCAGATTGAAAGGGTAGAGAATGGGTCTAAGACTAGTATTTTAAACTTAAGTAACAGAAACTTTAAAGCATAGTATTATAGAATCCCTACAGTGCAAAAAGAGGCCATTCAGACCATCAATTCTGCACCAACCCCAGTATTTATCATGGCTAATCCAACTGGCCTACACATCCCATGATAGTACAGGCAATTTAGCATGGCCAATCCACCTAACCAGCACATCTTTGGACTGTGGGAGGAAACCGGAGCACCCGGAGGAAACCGGAGCACCCAGAGGAAACCCACACAGACACAGGGAGAAAGTGCAAACTCCACACAGCTATCCAAGGTTAAAATTGAATCTGGATCCCTGGCACTGTAAGGCAAAAGTGCTAACCACTGAGTCACTGTGTCAGAATATACAAAACAGAAACCCAGCAATAAAAAAGTTATTGTTTTGAGTCCAGTGATACCTAATCAAATTGAGGCATAAAAGCTGAGCTAGCTGAAGCTAGGATACGAGATTGGAAGATAGATCAATACAGAAGTGGCAGATGTAGGATGATATTTGAAAATAAAATAACTATATTCTTACTATACAGAAAAATTCCAAGGGAAAGACCCACCCTCCATTGTTAACTGAAGGAACTCATCAAACTTGCAGAAAAGACGTGATTCCATAAAGAAGAATGACAGTTCAGATGATTAGCCAGAATACAAAAAAGAGCAAAGAATGACTGAAAGATTAAACAGGAGATAGAAACTAGGGCATGTTAGCAAGCTAGCTGGAAATGTAAAAATAGATAGCAAGAGTTTATACAGGTATCTAAAAAGAAAAAAATATACAAATTGTGTTGATCCTCTAGAGAATTAGAACAAAGAATTAATAATTGATGATAAGGAAATGGTGGAGGAAATGAACAAATATTTTGCTTCTGTCTTCATGGAAGAGGTTGCAAAAGTAATTGCATTAATAACTGTAAATCAGAAGGTTGAAAGAAGAGAGGAACATGGTGATATTATAATCAACATGGGAGCAGTACTCAGCAAAATAACAGAGCTGTGGGCTGACAAGACTCTGGGTGCTGATAGATTGCATACTTGAATGAGGTAGAAAATGTATTGGTGTTAATTTTTCAAAATGCACTAATCATGTAAATATTCCATTAGATTGAAAAGTAGCATACATAATGTCTCTATTCGAGAAGGAGGGCAGGCAGAAAATAGGAAACTATAGGCCAGTTAGCTTGATGTCTGTCATGGATAATTTGTTAGAATTGATCATTAAGGAAGTTGTAACTAATTACTAAGAAAAATACAAAGTAATCAGGAAGAATCAGCATTGTTTTGTGAAAGGGACATGTTTAATCAATTTATTGGAGTTCTTTGAAGGAGTAACATGTGCTGTGCTTAAGCTGGGGTTGCCTGTTAACACACTGTACTTGGATTTCTACAAGGCACATGTCAAAATGCCATATAAGGGGTAACATAAAAGAAGCTGAAAACAGAATATGCATAAATGGGCATTTTTCTGATTGATGGGATGTAACAAATTTGTTCCCACAAACCAACTGACATTTTACAACTTTACATCAATGGCTTAGATGAGGGGAGTAAAGCCATGGTGGTTAAATTCACAGATGACAAAGATGGGTAAGAAAGTATGTTGTGAAGAGGATAAAAGAGGTTGTAGAGCAATATAGGTTGAGTGAATAGGCAAAAATCTAGTAGATAGAGTATAATGTGGGAATATGTCAAATTATTCACTTTGGCAGGAAGAATAAGCAATATTATTAAATGATTGCAAATTCTGAGGTGTAGAGGGATCAAGGCACTCTTGTGAATGTGTCACAAGAAGTTAGTGTGCAAGTAGTTAAGAAGGCTAATGGAGTGCTTTCATCTATGACAAGAATTGAACATAAAAGTAAAGATGTTATGCTTCAGTTCTAAAGGCATCAGTGAGACACATCTTGAACACTGTGCATAGCTTTAGCCTCTTTATTGAGGGAAAGATGTAAAAGTACTTGAAGTGCATCGTGATTACAACAAGGACTGCCAACTGGACCTCACAGAATATAAATTCCCTGATTGGGAATGTTAATCTGGTCCAATCATGCAGCCCTGGCTGACAGATAAAAAGGGTGACTGTCAGAGATACTGACACTCTGGTACCTGATTCTGTATGAGGCAGTACTATATAGTCAAGGACTATTTTTGTGTAACAAAAGGGTGACTTGGTGATCGGATGTGGGCCTCTGTGGAGTTATGCCAAGATGATTCAGTGGAGGTTTATTAGGTTGGTACCTGGACTGAGTGGATTGTCTTATAAGGAAAAGTTGGACAAACTGGGCTTGTTTCCCCTGGCCATATAGAAGAATGAAATGTGACATGATTGAAGTGTATAAGATCCTTATTGGTGTTGACAAGGTGGATGTGGAAAGGACGTTTTCTCCTGGATCAGTGAGTCCCAAGCTATGGCGCAGTGTTTTGATACAAGAGGTCACCCTTTTAGGACAGAGATGAGGACAGTTTTTTTTTCTCTCAAAGGGTTGTGCAATTTAAGAACTCTGCCTCAGAATGTGGCGAGGGTGTATCATTGAATGTTTTTAAGTAGGAGATGGATGACATTTTTGTTAGACAATGGAATCCAAGATTATCAAGAACAAATGAGAATGTATAATTCTAAACACAAACAAATCTGCTCAGACCTTACTGAATGATGGAGCAGGTTTTGCCCCCAATTCATGTTTTATATATCAGCATCTGATAGATAAAAATATGTAAATGGTTTATCTCCAACTGTACTGAAGACAATATTGATTATTTTGTAGTTTTTCCAAATGCAGAGAGGCCTGCTGCACCTTTGCAGCATTTTCTGGGTTTATTTTGAAAAACAGGAAACTAAACAGTTCACTGATATTGTTAAGATTCTCGGATAGTAAAGTGGGAATAAAAGTCCTAAGAAGAGAACAAGAAATAGGAGCACGAGTAGGCCATTCAATGAGATCATGACTTATCTGATTGAGGCCTCAAGTCCACTCTTCTGCTGCCCACCTCCATAACACTTGACTCCATTGGGAGCCAAATTTTTTACTCAGTCTTGAATAAATTCAGTGAGTCAGCTTTCTCTAATCTCTGCTGTAGAACATACAAATGATTCACAACTCTCAGAAGAAACTCTTCTTCATTTTTACTTTCAATGATGGCTAGGGAGGGTAAACTGGATAGCACGTCAGAGTTTTAGTGCTGCCCATTCCTCTACCGGAACCCTCTCATCTTGGTAGTGGTGGACTTACTGTAGGCTACTTCTACTGCACTCTCTTTTCTCTTTTTTTAATTATTTTTCTCAATTAAATAAATCATAAATAAAATGTAAAATTGACCATTTTAAGATCTCATGGAGTACTTGCTGTTCCTTTTCCCTGAGGGAAAATAGGGTAAATAATAGCACTGTACAGATAGCTCAGGGCAGTGTCACGTAAGATAGTTCACAGTGTTTGTCTTGGGTTTGATAGCTCCAGGTTTTTGTCTCTACAGGCAGCAGCTGAAGGCTTACCTTCCTAAAACCATAGCGGCAAAATTGAATATTGAGAGGGTCCTGAAGCAAACTATCCAAGAACTCGAAACAATGCAGGAGCTCAGTCCTGTGAAAGCCAAGATCCAATTCTTATGTAAGTGTATTTGTGATGAGGAAACAAAAAAGTTGTTAAACTGTTGCAGTAACATCTAAGAATGCTGCCTCATGAAATGGAGAGTTACCCGAGGAGACGAATCAGTAAAAATGTGATGACAGCAGCAATCTTCTATAGTTCTTTGTGATACTTTCTTAGGTCCTCAGGAAAGGGGCCCATAGTGCAGCAATGAATTATAAGTCTTGTCTATTCTTCAATCCTCAGTGGAATGGGGATGGGATGTCATCACTGTCGTTAGACCAATATCCTAGAATTCCCTGACAGTGCTGTGGGCATATCTACCACCATGGATTCCAACTCACTATCATTCTCTCATCCACATATTTCATGAAGGAATAAAAAAAAACTCTGCCTCTTCAGGTTAAATGGAATATGCATTAAATACAGTTCTCTGACATGGCTCGCACTGCTGCGAGCCAGGGGCATGGGTTTGATTCCAGCGTTTGGCGTCTGTCTGTATGGAGTTTGAACATTCTCCTTGTGTCTGCATGGGTTTCCTCTGGGTGCCCCAATTTCCTCCCACAATCCAAAGATGTGCAGGTTAGGTGGATTGGCCATGCTAAATTGCCCATAGCGTTAAAGGATCTGCAAGATAGGTGGATTAGTCATGGGAAATGCAGGGTTACAGCAATAGGGTAGGGGGTTGGGTCTGTGTGGGATGCTCTTCAGAGAACTGGTGTGGATTTGATGGACCATATGGCCTGCTTCCACACTGTAGGGAGTCTATAAATATATATAGGTAGAAAAAATGTGTAAAATCCATCTACACTTCCTCATTAAGCTATTTGAAACATCTCAATACTCTTTAAAGTTATTTACCAATAAAAAAAATGTTGAAAATGCCAAAAATACAGTACATTTATCAGCACCAGAAAAAAGTTCACATTTCAGATAAAGTTACTTATTCAGAAAAGACTCAAGCTCCTACAAAAGGAGTCTGATACACTATTAGCAGTTTCTGGACTCATTGCAAATTTCCAGTTCTCACATTATTTAAGACCATAAAATACAGGAATAGGAGTAAGTCATTTGGCCCCTCGAGTCTGCCCCCCTTTCATTAGGACCATGATTGATCCAACACTCCTCATGTCCACTGTCCCACTCTTTCCCCATAACTCTTTCCCCATAACTCTTGATTCCCCTAATGATCAACAATCTCGCTATCTCAGCCTTAAATATACACATGGACTCTGCCATTACAGTTGTCTGTGGCAAGGAGTTCCAAAGATGCACAACGTTCTAAGAGAAGAAATTCCTCCTCATCTCAGTCTTAAATTGGTGCCTGTTAATTCTGACTGACCTCTGGTCTTAGACTTGCTCATGAAGGAAAACATCCTCTCAGCATTACCCCTTTCCATCCCCTTAAGAATCCTGCATCACTCAATGAAATCACTTCTCATTCTTCTAAATTCAAATGAAAAGAATCCCATCCTGTTTAACATTTACTTATAAGTCAATCTCTCCATATTGGGGATGATCCTAGTGAACCTTCTTTGAACTGCCTCCAGTGAAATAATATCTTTCCTGAGTAACAACTCTCAGTTTCAAAAGCACAGGGACCATCTGATCTTCGATACTGATTCATACTGAGTAAGTCACCTGTATGGGATTCTGTTAAATATTCAAAATAATTCCCAATAGGAATCTTTAGAGCTAACAGACAAAGCAGATTTACATCCTATTAGTATTAGCTGGATTTAAATCCAGATTTTGGAGATAAAGAGCGGGATCTAATCAATACACTGAAGAATTTGAATTATAATAATTGGGCAGAAGAGATGCTCATTCAAAATACCAGTTTATCTGCACCCTTCAAAATGAAAGGTTGCTGCTCTGACCTGTTGCAGTTCCATGCCCTCATGGACTATCCTTTGGATCTTATACTTAAACTGCGATAGCGACTCACAGTGAGATTGTTATTGTGAGAATATTTCCCTTCATCTATGATCGTTTACCGCAAACGTATTTTACTCCAGAAATTTGAAGACAAAGCCTTCAGAAAATGTCAAACAGCTCATAACCTCTCCCCAACAACTCCCTCCTCCCACCCTAGAATTGAAGGACAAGCAAGGCAACACCTTACCGTACCAGGGAATCTGTTCCCTGGGGACTTGAGAATATACCCTGAAATACTGCAGGAGATTGTTGCTGTCACTACATTTTTACTGATTGTGATACTTAGCTAACATTTCATTCTATCAGACAGTAAGACATTTCCAAGTAAAAATAAAGGATAACTTGGAGAGGAACTTTCATGGTGGTGTTCCATGTATCTGCAGCTTTTGACCATCTAGGTCAAAAGTTGGGAAAGTGCTGGAAGGAACCTTAGTGAGTTACTGCAGTATATCTTGTAGATACCATGCATACTACAAATGACAAACTTCAATCCTACAACAAAGGCAAGTCTCACCCTGAAGAGGGAGAAACCAAATAGCCCAGAAGTTCTCAAGTGACATGAGTGCCCAAGTTTGTTTGGTGTATTGGCTTAATAGTGGTTCATCAGCTTTATACTATGGAGCAAAACTTTAAAACTGACCAAACCTTACAACTTTAATTCATTGAATTAAATATATATAATTAAATATATTGAATTTTCAATGTTATTAAATCCTAGTTAGCAGAAAGTCGGCTTGCACCTCTTTTCTCTTACATTGAATGAGACAGCAGCCGAAGAAAATGCTGGTTGATCTTGTTGCTATATTTTAAGATTCTCAGTCTCTCATGTATAACAGTTCTAACGTATTGTGATTCTCGGTCATTGATGTATAAATTTCTAATGTATTTTGACTATCTGTCTGTTATTATCTGTCTTGTGTTCGGTAAAACACTCTAATAAAACTTCAATCAAGTTAGACTGACTACATTCCATGCGCTCTGCATCCACTCAATCAAAATAGCACTGCACAACTGCAGCTTTATGCTGTGATTAGTGGCATTCCTGCAGTACAGATCTGGCACTGGAGAGAATATTCCCATAAATTGATGTTCAAACAGAAAAATCAAGGAAAGCAGTAGCAAGGAAGCCTTGTGCCAAATTTCATCTCTTAAATCTGTCTACTTACATTTAAACTTGATTCCTCACTAACATTAATATGGTCATCAATGCCTTGCCCATCATACTGCACATAAATGGCGCTGAGTGCTTAAGACTCCATCAGATCTCCTTTTGTTCCTACTTCTTTATAGCTGATGAAGATGAGTATCAGAACATGATTGGGAAACTGTGCCTGCTTCTTTGAAAGCTGGATTCATTCACAGCCAATTCAAAAGCTGGGTATTTCTGCTCCCTTTAAAATTAGCCCTCTCTTTAATTGCTCCTCTTCACCTGTATTGGCTTCCCACTGAACAGCAGATAACAAACTGGCAGTTCATTTGTAGTTAGGCCTCGTTCTCAAAAATAGATCAGGATCTGTCTCAATGTAGTTCTGGCAACAATACCTATATTATGATTACGGGTTCTTGTGATGCAATTGTAGTGTCCCTACTGAGCCAGGAGGCCTGGGTTCAAATTCCACCTGCTCTGGAAGTGTGGCATTACATCCCTGAACAAGTTGATTTGAAAACATCTTCAAGCATTCATAAAGACAGAGTGTTTGTTCAGAGGTAGTAGGGAGTAAGGAGCCATATATAAATTTACATTCTGTGGGGCTGGTTAGTTCAGTTGGCTAGATGGCTGGTTTGCAACATAGACATCAACAGTGTGAGTTCAATTCCTATGCTGGCTGAGATTATATGAAGGTCCCTCCTTCTCACCTTGTCTCCTCACCTGAGATGGGGTGACCCTCAGGTTAAACCAACACCAGTCATCTCTCTCAAGGGGAGGCAGTGGTGTAGTGGTAATGTCACTGGACTAGATTAATTAGCCCAGGTTGATGTTTTAGGGACATGGGTTCAAATCCAATCAAAGCAATTTTTTTTAGCAATGAAGAGAGGCTGGATAAGCTCAGCTTGTTTTCTTTAGAGCAGAGAAGGCTGAGAGGGCACCTGATTGAGGGGCATGGATGGGGTGGATAGGAAGCAACTGTCTGCCTTAGTTGAAGGGTCAATAACAAGGGACATAATTTTGCAGTGAAAGGCAAGACATTAAGAGGCAATTTGAGAAAAAGGGTTTTTAACCCAGAGGGTGGTGAGAATCTGGATTGTACAGGTCGGAAACATCACAATCTTTAAAAAGCACTTAAATGGGCACTTGGAATGCCATAACATTCAAAGCTACAGGCCAAATATTGGAAAGTGGGACTAGTGTAGATTTAGAGAGGTTGTTTTGTCAGTGTTGACTCAGTAGGCTGACGGACCTCTTCCATACTGTATGATTGTATGAATACAACCTTTCAAGTTCATCCCTCTGGTCATTTTATTCTATTTGTTCTTGGGTTGTAAGGTAAAACCTTAAAGACACCACACTGTCAGCAACTAAAGTGCCATGTAGTCCAAACTAAGAAGCTGTGGAGGCAGGTCCCCTTCCAAAAGGACATTAATGAACCAAATAGTCTTTTGAATGAAAATCCAGTTTCCTGACCACTTTTCGTTAAATTAAATTAATTTTCACAATTCTTGAATTCTGAGCTGCGAGCTCTACCATAACCACCATACAGGAAATGTCCACACATAACCAGGGTTTATGATGAGGGTGGTTCACTCAGCTGGTTCAACCCCAAACCCAAATTTGAATCAAGTCCAGACTAATGGCAGGTCTCCTCTTTATAGTTGCAACAAGTTGTAATTTAAATAAACATGTTCAGTTTAGGTCTATTTCTTATCAGGAAAGCCAATAGCACAAAATTGTTAATGATACAGCTCTGTTTGCCTCAGAAAGGTTTCTGTGCAAATAGAAATATTGTACTGGTTCATATTTTATTTCTGTCACTGAGTGTTGAACATGAAAATGCATTTCATTTCCAATTCTGATATACTTCATTTTGACAATTTAAACGTTTTGTTACCACATATAAATTAGAAGTAATGCATCTATGAATGCTGACCATTGAACTCTCTCAACAGATTCTTGTTGCACGGATTCCTGTCTCCCCTACCTGCTGGCTGTAAGAGACCTACATGAAAGTAATGGGATCCAGTCCCCAGCAAACCTTCTTTGAGTTTGATACTGTCGGAAGGCACACAACACCACGTTATAGTGCAACAGGTTTATTTGAAATTACAAGCTTCACCTGATGAAGGAACAATGCTGCGGAAGCTTGTGATTTTAAATAAACCTGTTAGATTATTACCTGGTATCGTGTGACTTTTGACTTTGTCCATCCCAGTCCAACACAAGCACCTCCACATCATGAGTTTGATACTGGTGGTAATGACAAGGAATTTCCTCTGTATACAGTATGGGCTTTCTATATTTCAGTGCACATGACTTGTTTTATATACTTCAGAACAGTGCTCTAGCACTTCTGTATCACAGCATGACATCCTTTGTTTTAATGAGCACAATTCACTGAAAAACAAGGCATAAAATTATGGTATGAATATCCTATAAAAGATGTGTGCCACCCTATTGCTCAAGATTTGTAAATACCACAGTTGTTAGGCCAAGTTCTTGCAATCTGTGCAATAAGTGTGGGAGCAGATAATGTCAGGAGTGACTGACTCTCTGCCTGAAGTACAAGACAACTTATTAGATCAAACTTGAACCACCCACTTAAGAGCTCCTAAGCATTGAATGAGCCTCAGCTGTGAAATCCCACAGCAGCATCTGGGTCTCAATGCTCATCACAGGATCTCTGCGCTTTAAAGGATCAAAGGGCGAAAAGGGAGGTTGTTTTCATTCAGGACGTGTGGGGTGGGGTTTCGGGGGGATTGGATGCAACAGCATAGGAATGGACTTAAGCGGAAAGCCACTTCGCCCAATCCTATGGGACAATGGAATCCCACCGGCACCTATTTTTTCTTACGTGTCAGTCAGTTAATCAGGGCAGCGGGGAGTTGATCACTAATTGGCCATTAAATGACCACTTAAGATCTGTGCTGTGAAGGTCCCCCCAGACCTTCTCACCCAGCATTTAATTTCTGCAGTGGCAAGTAGGGAGGCAAATATTGTCTGGGGCCAACTCACCCATAGAATCATAGAATCCCTACTGTGTGGAAACAGGCCCTTTGGCCCAACAAGTCCACACTGACCCTCAGAGTATCCCAGCCTGACCCATACCTCTATAACACACCTAATCTACACATCCCTGAACACTATGGGCAATTTAGCCTGGCTAATCCACCTAGCCTGCACATCTTTGGACTGTGGTAGGAAACCGGAGTACCCAGAGGAAACCCATTCAGACACGGGGAGAATGTGTAAACTCCACACAGACAGTTGCCTGAGGGCGGAATCGAACCCAGGATCCTGGCGCTATGAGGCAGCAGTGCTAACCACTGAGCTACCCTGCCACCCTAATTATTTGCCCTTCTCACCACCTCTCTTGCCATCTCCCTTGTGAGAATTCCACGTGCTGCACAGAAACTGGATGTACAAGGATAACACAGTATGTAAGGACTGCACTTACACTGTGTGCAATTTGTACAAAACAATCAAAAGGTCGTTGAGTTCCGTGGTTTTGGTAGTTGTGCTATACCCTGAAGAATTCTGAGTAATTTAGCTGCTGGAAGTGAAATTGCAAGATATCATTGTTATATAGGAATAAAACCCTTCCAATACTGACTAGTTCAAGTGCTAACAGCATGGATGCCTTGGGAATGGGAAATGTGAATCAGGAGACTGAAAGTGAGCTGCCACTCTTTAAGAACATATCTCACCTTTCTGTGGAATCTTTATACAACTCTGACTGATTTCCCTCTCATCAGTCACCCCCAGCATTATGCAGGATTAGCCCAGAAAGTACAAGTACAATTTGCAGATTACACCACTTGAGGGGTCAGGGCTGTAATCAATATTAAAAAGGAGGGGATCTTCTGGTAGTTTCCCTATCTCTTGGCTGGAAGGCCCAGTTTCAGCTCCTACCTCAGAATATGGTGTCCAGAGATATGTTGTAACACATCCTAACAGCTTGATAAAAACAAAAAGAAAGACTGAGAAGGACTGCAATAAATTAGGAGAACATGAATAAACTTTGCAGAATGTGCAAATAATTGGCAAATGAAGTTCCACACAAAAATGTAAGAAAAATAATGAGATCACTTATTACTTGGAAGATGCAAGCCCAGGGCTAAATTTTCAATATTTGTATAGGAAATGAAAGTCAGGCTGATTCCCAATATTACATTGCTGAATGGGTTTTTGGGGAACTCCGATATCCCCCAGAGTCACATGCAGGCTGGAGTCAGGTCCACCTGAAACAGAATCAACCAGCAGGTTAGTAAGCTGCCCTAACTTTCCTGGATAACTGGACCAATTGTATTCAGGGTAATTTGCACTTCCAGACCTCACCCCTCCGCTCACACACAATACAAGCCCCCTGATATCTTCTACATTCCTTCATAGACCCCTATGCACTTGGTAGAGAACTCATGAGCTCTAAACTAACACTGGGAAGTGTTTGAAGTTGTCATGAAATAAAAAAAAACAAGCTTCCAAAATCTTCTTGAAAAATGTCGCCCATCTTACAAACCTATAAAATTGATTATCAAACATTGGCATTCATACACTGAAATAAAGCTTTAATCCACTTATTAATATCGCCTAATAATTGAGAATAAGCAAACAAGTGCAGAAAATCACTTCAAAGGAAGATAAACATAGCAAATCTCATAAAACTGTCAAACAATGTTAACAGTCCTCTTCACCTGGGTAAAACAACCCCTAAGCAGCTGATTCCTTGAGTGCATCTTGAAACTCAACCAGGCATTCATAATAAATCCACTGGATATGAATCCTTACACATTCATGGTCAATTCAATAGTCTCGTATCTTGTAAAGATCCCTATGATCAATCAGTGCATCAATAATATATTCACCTTTCCCAAAAGCATCTAATTATGACAGTTTACATTGCCAAAGGCCTTTAAACTTACCTGTGAAGAGATTTAAGACTTTGCTTATCTTCATGTTTCCCACAGCCTTCAGTAACCCAACAGTTTTCACAAAAATAGCAACCCAAGGAAAAGTTGTATTTGGAGTGGCATTTAGTGAACCTGATGTCATTTTTGTAAGTGTCAGGTTGTGATTTAGCATGTTTCCTAACATGAGGTAATTGGTGGGTAGAAAGAATAACCTGGTAAATTTAAATCTGTAACTCAAGATGCCCTCTGTTCGATTTGCTAAATGTTGAGAGATCATTTAGCCCTAGTTAGCAGGGTTGTCAAAAGAAACAAACCAACAGCAGAGATAACAAGGTATAGAGCTGGATGAATATAGCAGGCCAAGCAGCATCAGAGGGGCAGGAAAGCTGATGTTTTCATTTCTGAAGAAGGGTCCAGACCCAAAACGTCAGCTTTCCTGCTCCTCTGATGCAGCTTGGCCTGCTGTGTTCATCCAGCTCTACACCTTGTTATCTCAGATTCTCCAGCATCAGCAGTTGCCACTATCTCTGAAACCAACAGCAGTTTTGCTTTTATACAGATGAAGTTGAAAAGTAGGAAGTTATGCTAATCCTCTACTGAATGTTGGTTAGAACACACTTAGAATACTGCCTGCAGTTCTGGTCAGTATTAAAAGGATAATGAAGTTGGTGCAGAGATGATACACAGGGATAATTCTGGAAATCTATGGGTTTATGCACCTAGAAAGGACTGACAGGCTGGGTCTCTCTCTTGAATAAAAGAGGTTGAGGGGGAAGGGGATGGGTTGACTTAATAAACGTCTTTAAAATTGTGGAATATTTGATAGAGTGAATATGAGAATAATGTTTCCCCATGTAGGGAACATGAGACCATAAGATGTAGGAACAGAAATAGGCCATTTAGCTCATCAAATCTGCTTTCCAATGAGATTACATCAGATCTGATAATCCTCAACTCCATCTCCCGCTATTTCCCCATAACCCTTAGTTCTCTTACTGATTAGAAATCTGTCTGTGTTAGCCTCAAAGATAGACAATGACCCAGTCTCTACACAGTGTTGAGGTAAATAATTCTACAGATTCATTATCCCCAAAAAAGAAATTCTTACCTATCTTTGTCTTAAATGGATGACCCCTTATTCTGAGATGATGCCCTCTGATACTAGACTCTCTCACAAAAGAAACAACCTCTCCACATCTGCCCTGTCGAGACCCCTAACAATCTTGAATGTTTCAATAAGGTCACCTCTCATTTATCTAAACTCCAACGAGTATGGCCCAGCCTATTCAACCTCTCCTCATAAAACAGTTCCTCCATACCTGGGATCAACCTAGTGAATCCTCTGTGGACTGCCTCTAATGCCAGTATATCTCTAGGTAAGGGATCCAAAACTGTTCACAATATTCCAGCTGTGGTCTGTCTAGTACCTTGTAGAATGTTAGCAAGACTTCCCTATTTTCATATTCTATTCGCTTTGAAATAAAGGCCAACATTTCATTTGCCTTCTCTATAACCTGCTGAACTTGGCCATGGCTTTTTGTGTTTTAAGCACAAGGACTCCCAAATCCCTCTGTGTTGCATCTTTCTACAGTCTGTCTCCATTTAAATAATATTCAGCTCTTCTTTTGTTCCTGCCAGAGTGCATACATAATCTCACATTTTCTCACATTATCTTCCATCTACCAAATCTTTGTTCACTCATTTAACCTGTCTCTATCCTTCTTCTGATTCTGTGTCATCCTCAGCACTTGCCTTCCTACCTATTTTTGTGTCATCTGCTACTTGGCAATTGTATTTTTACTTTCCTCAACCAAGTCATTAATATATATTGTAAATAATTGTAGTCCTAGCACTTATCCCTGTGACACTCCACTAATTACAGGTTGCTGTTCTGAAAATGTCCCCCTTATCCCAACTGTTTGTCTTCTATTAGCCCATCTTCTACCCATAATAACATACTACCTCGCGAAGTCATTCATTTCTGACAAAGACTAAGAATTCCAATCAGGAATTCAAAAGAAAAACCTTCACAATCAGAAGTGGTTAGAATGGGGAACTCATTACAAAAGGTAATAGTTGAAACAAATAATAATTGCATTTAAGGGGAGGCTAGACAAATATTAGTTTGAGGAGAGAACACAAGGGTATGATATTAGATTTAAATGAGGAAAGATGGAATGATGCTCCAGTGGAGCATAAACACTGACATGAACCGGATGGGGCAAATGGCTTTTTCTGTGCTGTATACACTGTACAAAGCCCAAGACATCATGGTCAAGGGCGCTAGGCAAAGAATTCTCACTGTTTTTATTTATGGACACCATGCTCCTCAAAGATTTTTTGTCAAGGCATTTATAATGATAGATGTCGGCTAATACCTTTACAATATTCTGATATCTCATCTCACACGACACACGATCAACTCAAACAAATGCATTCTCAAATTGCAGATTTTATCAGCTTTAGTGTCCTGTTTTTTAAAGATTTGATCATAGGGTCTTATTCCTATTCTATCATATTCTATCACTGGCAAGAACAACATTTGCTACCATTCCTATTTCAGAAGGTGCTGGTGAGCCTTTTTTTTATGTTGCTGCACTCAATGTGGTGGAGGTTCGTCTGTTGAGGCACTGGTTACTATCAATTAGCTGGGTTGGATGGACCACACTATTTACAGAAGACTTCCAAAGTGCACTCTCTACTCCAGAATTTGACACAGCAAGCTGTGACAAGGTGGGGAGAGAAAATGCTTCAAGGATATCCTCAAAATCTCCCTGAAAAGATGCCACATTCCACTGACTTATGGGAATCTCTTGTCTGAGAATACCTAAACTGCAATAGAAACATTTACGAAAGTTCCAACCATCTTGAGCATCCAAAACAGGCTGAAGTGGAGGCCAGGCTGAAACAGCAGAAACCTAAGCACATACCATCTGCCTAGCTGCGACATGGTGTGTGCATACAGCATTGCACGACTTAGTCACCTCAGGGTCCACAGCTTCGAAGTGGAATAAAGTCATCCTTGGTCTCAAGAAATTGCTTTAGAGGAAGGAAGTAGACCTGTAGTGTTGTTAGGGAGTTCCAGGATTCTGAACTAGTGATGATGAAGGGACGAAGATATATTTCCAAGTCAGGACGGCACATGGCTGAGAATGATATTTGCAAATTCAGTCTTGCTCTTTGTCCACTGGTCTTGTTCTAGGCAGTAGTGGTCATAAGATTGGAAGGTACTGTGTTAAGGAGGCTTGGTAAATTTCTGCAGTGCATCTTGTAGATGTAACATACTGCTGCTATTATGCATTGGTGATGGAAGGAGTGGATGTTTGTGGATGTGGTGCCAATCAACCAGATTGCTTTGTTCTGGATTCTTTCAATTATTCTTGAGTGTTGTTAGAGCTGTACTCATTTAGACAAATGGGAGCAAGCTTTCTCACTCATGATTTGTGCCATGTAGATATAGGTTGTAGACAGACTTAGGGAAAACAGGAGTCGATTTAACTGTTACAAGTTTTCTATTACTCTCAGGAACTCCTGCAGGATATCCTGGAGTTGAGATGACTGACCTCCAACAATCACATCATTTTCCTTTCTGCTATGACTCCACCCAGCAGAAAGATTTCCCAATTCCCACTGAGTTTTGTTCAGGATTCTTGGTATCACACTTGGTCAACTGCGGCCTTGACGTCAAAGACAGTCACCTTCACCCCACCTCTGAAGTTCAGATCTTTTGTCCATGTTTGAACTAAGGCTGTAAAGAGGTTAGGAGCTGATTGGCCCTGGTGGAATCCAAACTGGGGTTATTGTTAAGCAACTGCTGTTTGATAGCACTGTTGAAAACATCTTCCATTACTGTACTAATAATTGAGAGTAGACTGATGGGGCAGTAACTGGCCCAATTGGATTTGTCCTGCTTTTTCTGCACAGGGAATAACAGGACTATTTTCTACATTACCAGTGGTATAGCTGTACTAAAACAGTATGGCTCTGGGCACAGCAATTTCTCAGGCACAAGTCTTCAGTACTTTTCCTGGAATATTGTCAAAAGACATAGCTTTGCAGTAACCAATTTCTTCAGCTGTTTCTTGATATCATTTGGAGTGAATTGAATTGGCTGAAGCATCTGTGATATTGGGGACCTGTGAAAGAGGCTAAAATAGATCAGCCACTCAAGCACTTCTGGCTGAAGATTGTTGCGAATGCTTCAGCCTTACCGTTTCCAATGATGTGCTGGGCTCCCCCTTTTTGCCGTCTTGCAAATCAAAAATCTGTTTAACTCAGCCTTGAATACGTTCACTGCCTCTACTGCTCACTGGGGTTAGAATTCCAAAGATTAGTGGTACCCACAGACATACCTTTCATTTGGAGGAAGCATGGAGTTGAAGGAGAAGTTGTTCCATAGGACAGTAAGTTCATCCCAGCAGAGGAGGGTGGTGCTGGATGGAAAACGCTTGGGCCTCCATTTAAAAAGGAAGTGGAGGGCTGTCAGATCATCTTGGTGGTGAATGGAACCATTCTCTTACCTCAGCTGCAGCATGGCACACAGCTTGACACATCTTTGCTTCACAAAAGCGGTTGTGTCTGCTGCCAACTGCTGTCACCACAACTGCCAACTTCAAAACAGAGCAAGGACAGCATTGACTGGGTCAACCAAGATGTTCATGGCTGTTATTTGCTTCTTTCAGGCTGCTGCTAGAGACATAATGACAGCTTACCACTGAATAAGAGACATGACTGATGTTCTTTAAACAGATCAAAATGACTTAATTCCCTCTAACCACAGATGAGCAGACAGAGGGAGTACAAGACTTTGTCTCTATTCCAGGCTTCGCCAGGGTTCTAGATGTCATTGACCGCAGTGCCATTGCATTGCACATGAACTTAGCTATTTTCATGAACTGTAAGGGATTCCAGTCACTTAATTTCCATCTGTAATGTGACCACAGGCACTGCAGTGTAAACAGGAATGTCCGTTATCCTGCTGAGAGTCACAGTTCTTTCATTCTCTGTATCACCTGCATTTGACCCATGTTAAAGGCCCCCTACTGGGCAACAAGTGTACACCCAATATGCCAAGATTACATCAGACTTCCCCAAGCCCATTGATAGTGTATACTAGTTTCTGACAGACTTATCAGTTTGCTAAGCATTAGTGTGTACACCCATCAGCCTCATCCAAATCCCACGGAACAGAACTAGTGTGTGCCCCCAGCAAGCAAGCACCTTGTTATTCTTTCCATCTACCCTGGCAATAGCTCACTTCTGGATGGACATCATTACGTGCAAGTTCTTCCCCTATCCTAGACTCTAAAATAGACAGAGTCCATTTGTCTCTGAACTAGTGGCTACAAATATATGATGGTGTTTCTTCACCTCCACTGGCACGGAAATTCCAATCAGGGTGAGAAACCCCATTTCCAGCCCTGATCAGACAGAAAAATGCAGAGTTACACTTAGAGAATTTCCATTCTGAAAATTCCTGGATAGAAACCTCCTATTACAAAAAAAGAGACCAGTCCAGAAATATTTGCAGCTAGTCATCAGAAGGTTATTGTCAAAACCAATGACAATCCCCATAGTCAGCCACTTTGACAGCTTCCGCTGGTTGGATGTCAAATATGTTAAGGGAAGGGTGTGGTATGGTGGGTGAGTGCATAGGTTTGGGAGAGTTGGAGTAGTTATTGGATCCAAGGGTCTCAAAGTTTGGGAGTGGCTGGGTTCAGGAGGGTTTCAGTGCATATTAGGTCTGAGGGCCTCAGGTGGAAGGGGAAGGCTGGGTCCAGCAGGGTTGGAGTGGATGTCCTGTCTAAGGATCTCAGCAGTTGGGAGTGGGATGACTGGGTCTGGCAGGGTTAGTTTGGGTGTCCTGTCCAACAGTCTCTCCAGCTGGGAATGGGGTGGGCTGATTCCAGCAGGGTTGGTGTCGGTAACCTGTCACAGAGTCTCAGGGGTCAAGGAGTCAGGTTCAGCAAGGTAGAGGAGGGAGAAGAGGTAGCACTGTCCAGTTAGGAATTGGTGGTGGGTCTCAGATCAAGCAGGGTTAGGAGTGGCTATTGTGTGCTAGAATTGAGGAATGTGACAGGGATCATGTCCAGCAGAGCTGTGGCCAGTGGTGGTGTCAGATTGGGAGATTGTCTGACACGGCTGGGGACAGTGGAATGACTAAAGTCAGTGTTGTTGAATTTGAAAGAAATGTTGAGTCCAATGGCGATGGAATAGGGGTGGAGTGGAGGAGAAAGAGAATGGGTGGCAGTTCTGGCTTGGAGAAAGGGCGTCCATTCAGAATGGGTTAAGGTCCAGTGAGGTATGAGGTAGAGAAGCATTTATGTCAGGTTGGGGATGGGATCTGACAGGTCCAGTGAGGTTGGTGGGGAGAGGGTTGTGTTGAGTCAAGTTAAATTTGTTCTGCAATCTCCTCAAAAACCGAAAGAACTGTGGATGCGGTAAATCAGGAACAAAACCAAAGTTGCAAGAAAAGCCCAGCAGGTCTGGCAGCATCTGTGAAGAAAAAACAGAGTTAACGTTTCGGGTCTGGTGTTCTGAGGAAGGGTTACCGGACCTGAAACGTTAACTCTGTTTTTTCCTTCACAGATGCTGCCAGACCTGCTGAGCTTTTCCAGCAACTTTGGTTTTGTTCTGCAATCGCTATGTCCAGTTTCAAGAATTAGACAATTCAACTACTACGGTGCAAGCAGCAGATGCAATACCATTTTCAAATGTGTAAAATAACTTCAGTGGAGAGGTATAGGAAGCCCTTCTAATCCCTGGCATTCTTCTGGGTGGTGGGGTTCAGTAATCTCATTGGCAATGTCGTTTATATGGAAATGTCTGCTTTAAGCTAGCCTGACCACTTAAAACACTGGGATGTTATAGGTAACAAGAATGGGATGTTATAGGTAACACAATAAAGTTACGGCAATGTGAAGATTCTGAGAGAATTGTGTTTCTTCAGCAGTTTATGATATGTGAAATGAGTGACTCTGAACCACTGCGGAATAAAGAGGATATGCTCCTTCATGGCATTGGATTTTTAGGTGCACACATTTCCATTGTTGTAAGGCCTATATCAGGTACAAAGTAACTCAGTGAGAGGTCTGATGGCATGGGCAACATTAATAAGGTCAAACTAGTGAAAAGCCCTATCACCACCCACTGGACAGGCAGTCTAATATAGTCCAGTGCAACAATCCCTCTGATTCCTTCCCATGTTCAATTTGGTATTTACAAATCCAGAATGACACTCTATTTTCTCTTCCTTCCATGTTCAGGTGAAGTGAAGGCTATGCCACTGTTCGGTTACAATGTCTTCACTGTGAATAACACAAGTGAACATTGGATACCAACTCCATGCATTTTAGGAGTCAATCAGGAAGATCTAATTATCTTAAATGAGAATACCAAGGTATAGTATACTACATGCACCAAATTTCTTGGCAATCTGCTCTGTATACTAAATTCCACATAAGGATACATTGGACACTAACAGCCTACATAAGTGTCACATTGCTCCAGCCACATGACATCTGACTGATACGTATGTGGGGACATTCAGGAAAGTGTATGTACCTGTCAGGCAGGGAGGAAGTGGTCGAGCAAGGGAACCGTGGTTTACTAAAGAAGTTGAATCCCTTGTCAAGAGGAAGAAGGAGGCTTATGTAGAGATGAGGCGTGAAGGCTCAGTTAGGGTGCTTGAGAGTTAGCCAGGAAGGACCTAAAGAGAGAGCTAAGAACAGCCAGGTTGGTACAAGGAAAACCCTAAACCTTTCTATAGGTATGTCAGGAATAAAAGAATGACTACAGTAAGATTAGAGCCAGTCAAGGACAGCAGTGGCAAGTTGTGCATGGAGTCCAAAGAGATAGGAGAGGCACTAAATGAATATTTTTCGTCAGTATTCACACAGGAAAAAGACAATGTTGTCGAGGAGAATACTGAGATACAGGCTATTAGACTAGACGGGATTGAGGTTCATAAGGAGGAGGTGTTAGCAATTCTGGAAGGTGTGAAAATAGATAAGTCCCCTGGGCCGGATGGGATTTATCCTAGGATTCTCTGGGAAGCTAGAGAGGAGATTGCAGAGCCTTTGGCTTTGATCTTTATGTCGTCATTGTCTACAGGAATAGTGCCATAAGACTGGAGAATAGCAAATGTTGTCCCCTTGTTCAAGAAGGGGAGTAGAGACAACCCTGGTAATTATAGACCAGTGAGCCTTACTTCAGTTATGGGTAAAGTGTTGGAAAGGATTATAACAGATAGGATTTATAATCATCTAGAAAGGAATAATTTGATTAGGGATAGTCAACACAGTTTTGTGAAGGGTAGGTCGTGCCTCACAAATCTTATTGAGTTCTTTGAGAAGGTGACCAAACAGGTGAATGAGGGTAAAGCGGTTGATGTGGTGTATATGGATTTCAGTAAAGCATTTGATAAGGTTCCCTACGGTAGGCTATTGCAGAAAATACAGAGGCATGGGATTGAGGGTGATTTAGCGTTTTGGATCAGAAATTGGCTAGCTGTAAGAAGAGAGAGGGTGGTGGTTGATGGGAAATGTTCATCCTGGAGTTCAGTTACTAGTGGTGTACCTCAAGGATCTGTTTTGGGGCCACTGCTGTTTGTCATTTTTATAAATGACCTGGATGAGGGCGTTGAAGGATGGGTTAGTAAATTTGCGGATGACACTAAAGTCAGTGGAGTTGTGGATAGTGCGGAAGGATGTTGCAGGTTACAGAGGGACATAGATAAGCTGCAGAGCTGGGCTGAGAAGTGGCAAATGGAGTTTAATGCAGAAAAGTGTGAGGTGGTTCACTTTGGAAGGAGTAACAGGAATACAGAGTACTGGGCTAATGGTAAGATTCTTGGTAGTGTGGATGAGCAAAGAGATCTCGGTGTCCATGTGCATAGATCACTGAAAGTTGCCACCCAGGTTGATAGCGTTGTTAAGAAGGCGTACAGTGTGTTAGGTTTTATTGGTAGAGGGATTGAGTTTCGGAGCCATGAGGTTATGTTGCAGCTGTACAAAACGCTGGTGCGGCCACACTTGGAGTATTGCGTACAGTTCTGGTCGCCACATTATAGGAAGGATGTGGAAGCATTGGAAAGGGTGCAGAGGAGGTTTACCAGGATGTTGCCTGGTATGGAGGGAAGGTCTTATGAGGAAAGGCTGAGGGACTTGAGGCTGTTTTCATCTGAGAGAAGAAGGTTAAGAGGTGACTTAATAGAGACATACAAGATGATCAGAGGATTAGATAGGGTGGACAGTGAGAGCCTTTTTCCTCGGATGGTGATGGCTAGCACGAGGGGACATAGCTTTAAATTGAGGGGTGATAGATACAGGACAGATGTCAGAGGTAGGTTCTTTATTCAGAGAGTAGTAAGGGCGTGGAATGCCCTGCCTGCAACAGTAAGGGCATTTAAATGGTCATTGGATAAACATATGGATGATAATGGAATAGTGTAGGTTAGATGGGCTTCAGATTGGTTTCACAGGTCGGCGCAACATCGAGGGCCGAAGGGCCTGTACTGCGCTGTAATGTTCTATGTTCTATGACATTAATTACTGGTGGAACAGGCTGGATGGGCTAAATGGCTGACTTCTGCTCCAATTTCTTATGATGTTATTAACAAACTTGTAGTGTGCTGCTTGTTATTTGATGATATCTCTACACCGTAAGCCTCCCAATTTATAAACATGTTTGATCTGTAGAATTAATAATTTGTTGCAGTGTGAGCTCCTGAAGATTCCTCTCATGGAGATCCATACGATGCGCTCCTTGCACCCAACCAAAGGATCAAAAATCCGAGAGATGGAAATCAATTTTGGCTCCATAATTAAACCACAGACAATCGCCCTTGAACTGAAAGAGGTAAGAGGAAGGGCACAGTTTAAATTGAAATATAAATTACTGCAGCTTAAGTAGGCAAAATGAGTTAGATAGCCTTTCATCACTGGCTTCATCGATTCAAATCAACCACTAACTGAGACTGACCACTAAATGTAGAGGGGCATGTGAATTATGACATGATAGCCTGCATTAGTTCTTACTTGGTCAGCAATACATAGCTCCAAATTTAATACTGCTAGGCCCACTCAGAAAAGCCAGAGTAAGTGACATAAATGGAAACATGTTGAAGTGGTACAAGAGGGAGTTGTCTTCTGAGTTCGTGACTGAGCATCATTGTTGAAAGGGAACTAAAGGAATTATGGACATATGCAGAGAGAGGCCATTACGGTATCCAAGCATAATTGATGCAGACACTGGGTGCTTGATGTTGTTTTTCTTTAATAAGCCATCTCTCACTCGAGGGGTTAGATACAATCTTTAGCAGTGAAGCATGGAGCTGCATATCAGTCCCAGATCCATCAGAAAATTGTAATGCAGTCACGGTGGAGAATTTGCTTGTGAGAAATCAAGTAATAGCAAGAACCATTATTTTGACAGGTGCCATTTTATTTTTCCTCAGGCCAGGGAAGTCTGCCACATAATCGCAATGATCCTTGATGAGCTTTCAATGCACAGCGACACATGACCACACATGAATGCAAAATCCAACCAGCTGAAAACTCCAATTGAGCTGCTAAATGAATTATCACTTTCATCAAAACATAACCTATTAGGAGCAGAAAGCACTCGTCATCTTGCATGAAAATCAATATGGGTAATGAGCTGGGACCAGCAGCTGTGACTTACCTTCAGTTGTACAGTAAAGAGAAAATAAAACAGGAACAGCCGTCGGAATGTTGCCCAGTCTGGGCTCTTGTCTTTGTGTCTTGCTTGGCTTTCGGTAGCAGACAGGCCATGTAGTGAAATACGAGAACACTCAGCCATCATTGCGTGGAGGATTTACAACAACGGCCTGTGCATATAACCCTAAACTTAAATGTAATAAACCAATTTACAGCATTTCTCAGAATTGTTATGAAAATATTTTCAGTGAGCCACATACAGTACAGCAGGTGATAAAAAGCTGGGTCAAAAGGACCAGTTTTTTTTCAGGGAAATCTGAAAGAAACTGAAGAGATGTGGGTAGGGAATTCTAGAGTTTAGGGCAAGATGACTGAAGACACAGCCACTAATAGAAGGGTGATTAAAACCAGGGATGCACAAAAGGCCAGAATTACAGGATTGTGGAGCTTTTGGGGAGGGGGGTGGGGTGTTTACAGAGATAGGGAGGGTGAGGCCACGGAGGGATCTGAAAACACGGCAGAAGATTTTAAGTAAAATGCTGGGAATATTGAGTGGATGAAGGAGCAGCCATAGGGGAGATGATGGCCTAGTGGTATTATCACTAGACTATTAATCCAGAGACCAAGATAACATTCTAGGGACCTGGGTTTAAATCCCACCATGGCAGATGGTGGAGTTTGAATTCAATAAAATATCTGGAGTTAAGTATCTAATGATGACCATGAATCCACTGTCGATTGTCAGGAAAACCCATCTGGTTCACTAATGTCCTTTTGGGAAGGAAACTGCCATCCTCACGTGGTCTGGCCTACATGTGACTCCAGACCCACAGCAATGGGGTTGACTCTCAACTGCCCTCAGGGCAATTAGGGATGGGCTGCCTAGCCAGCGATGCCCTCACCCTGTTAATGAATAAAGGAAAGACAAGAATGACAGTACGTGGAACTTCATCAGTAACTTTTCATTACAACTGATTTGAATGAGAATTTTAAAACTCTGGTATTGCTTACCCAGGAGCCCATGGGCAATGCAGTGTAATTTTTTCGGCTGCTTCATCAGAGACAATAGAAATTGCCCAACAATCCCTAAAATAATGCAAAATGAGACAAGCTCCAACCATTCCCTTGGCAACGGTCCGCCGTCACCTGGTCCTCTTACTGCGCAGGCGCATCGCCCCTGGCCCTGCTTTGCGCCTGCGCGCTGCTGTCGGCCTCAGGGAGGATCGAGGGCGAAGCGGTTAATGCAATCCGGGAGTACCAAGGACTCGGGTCCGCTATCAGGACAGATGTGAGGGCCAAAGGCAAAGCTTTCTCTCATTATTATTCAGCCATTTTCTGCAGCCTAGCTTGAGGCCGTAAGTCACGCGCGAGAAATTCAGGGACTGGCTGCTATCAGAGAATTCCTTTGCCAACTTGTCAAACCAATGCCAGTGCTAACCATACACCATTACTGTTTCCACTGGCACTAGCTGAACTATGCCAGTATCATTACGCAAACCGTACCAGCGCCATTATCTAAATCGTGCCAATTAGCACGACTTAAATCTTTCCCTAAGAAAAGATATACTGGCATTGGAGGCAGTTCAGAGATGGTTCCCTTGGTTGATCCTGGGTAAGGAGGGATTGTTTTTAATGATAAGAGGTTGAGTAAATTGGGCTTGTACTCACTGTCATGGTTGTGTAAATTACCACAAGCTACCTTTAATTAGGCTACTTATTAAAAAAAACTCACAAAATACTGAAACAATTACTTAAATTTGAATGCACATAGCAAACAAACTAAGACCCCTCAAGTCAGCAAGTTACGCCTCACACTCAACTTAGATATTATACAATTCACCTTAGATATTATACAATTAATGGTGGAATTTTGCTACAATTCCAACCAACAGTATCTGTCTCTGGATGTCCAGTGTTCGATTCATGTGCAGTGTGGTTCTTCAAAGTTCTGCTGAAGAATCCTGAATTTGAATTCTTATAGGATTTTCTGTCTTCCGCAGTTCCTGATATGACATTATTGACAATCCTTTAGATCCATTCATTTCCAACATTGATTACATTTCTAGAATAATCAAGTCTGTAGATGCTTTCTTATCAGGAGTAGCTTCTCTGTTCCTTGTTACATTTTAGTATTAACTGTTCAAAATTTGGAGAGACCCGCAATTAACCCCTTCGCCTCGGGACATTCCTTATGCAGCCAATCTTAATTGCCCATTTGTCACATGGCAGCAAATTGTTACCTCCTCTCTCCCAGGAAACTGCTTGTTTTTATTGCTTTGACCCCTTCTTCCCAAGGATGGTTGGTTGGCTGGCATGTTGTTTTTAATTCCTTCATAAATTTCTCTTTGTCCCTTTTATCTTAGGAAACAGGTATTCCAGATAAAAAGTTATTGCTAATTCTTTCAATCCCTGAACAGTTATCAAAGCTTTGAAGTTTACAGTATCATGGTATTTAGAAGAATGAGAAAAGACCTAATTAAAATATATAAGTTAGGACATAAAGGAGGAATTGGTTGCCAAGGACAGCTGACTGTTTCATTAAGTATGTTCAAGGCTGAGATAGACATTTCTAATCAGTAAGGGAATCAAGGGTCATGGTGATGACGGGAAAATGGAGGTGAGGATTATCAGATTAGCCATGATCTCATTGAATAGCAGAGTAGACGTGATGTGCCTAATAGCCTATTTCTGCTTGTATGTCCTAGGATCTGAAAGTATACGTACTTTAGAAATGTGTCATCTGATTTTAAAAATACTTTGAGACATCCTGTAAAGACGACAATAGAAAATCCAAGGTTCTGTTTATGTAAGATATTGGAGACATCAAGACCAGGATTGACATATTATGAATAGAAGTACAGTCGGGTGAACACAGGTATTATGAGTATTGGTAGTAAGCAGTTTTAGTGACGAATAGATGAAATGAAGTTGGTCAATTAAGATGATATTTTGTGTGGCTTGGTAGTGAGAGAGTTAACATTTCAGGTTCTAATTATAGGTCATCAACCTGAAACATTAATCTTTCTCTATAAAATTCTGACTGATTTGATTTGGTTTGATTTATTATTGTCACATGTACTGAGATAATGAAAAGTATTGTTTTGCATGCTAACCAGACAAATCATACCTTACATAAGTACATCAGGGCAATCGAACACAATGCAGACGATAGTGTTACAGCTACAGAGAAGGTGCAGAGAAAGATCAACTCTGATGTACGAGAGGTCCATTCATAAGTCTGATAACAGCAGGGAAGAAGCTGTTCTTAAATCCATGTTTTTAAACTTTTACATCTTCTGCCCGATGGAATAAGGTGGAAGAAAGTATCACTGGGGTGAGGGGTCCTTTATCACGTTGGCTGCTTTCCCAAGGCAGTGGGAATTGTAGACACAGAGTCAATGGAGTGAAGGATGGTTTAAGTGATGGACTGGGCTGCATTCACAAGTCTCTGTAATTTCTTGCACTTTTGGGCAGAGCAGTTGCCATACGAAGTTGTGGTGCATTTGGGTAGGATGCTTTCCGTGGTGCATTGATAGAAATTGGTAAGAATCATTGTGGACATGCCAAATTTCCTTAATTCTCTGAGGAAGTAGAGACCATGGTGTGCTTTCTTGACTGTAGTGTCAACGTGGATGGACCAGGATAGATCGTTGGTGATGTTTACTCCCAGGAACTTGAAGCTCTTGACCACCTCCACCTCAGCACCATTGATACACACTCCGCTTCCTGAAGTCGATGACCACCTCTTTCATTTTGCTGACATTTGATGGAGAGATTGTTGTCTTTACTCCCTGCTACTAAGCTATCTCTTTCTTGCACGCTATCTCATCGTGTTTTGAGATAGTGATGGTGTCAACAGCAAATTTGTAAATGGAGTTAGAGCTGAATTTGGCCACACTGTCATGAGTGTGTAAGAAGTAGAGTAAGTGGCTGAGTATGCAGCCTTGTGGCCTGATAAGCAAAAAGTACTGGAAATACTTATGTTTCAGATCTCCAGAATGCTCAGTATTTTGCTTGTACTAAATTGATGCCCAGAATGTGCAAGTTATCTTATGAAAAAAAGGTTGAAGTTTAGATGAGTGAAGCATGACTTGATTAATTGTATAGGATCCTGCACAGTCTTGACAAAGTAGATGCAGAAAGGATGTTTCCCCTTGTGGACGAGTACGGAACTAGCATTCACTGTTTAAAAATTAGGTTTGAGGACACTAAATAAGAGAACTTTCTTTCCTGAAAGTTGTGCATTTTTGGAATTCTTTCCCTCAGAACATGGTAGAGGAGGGGTCATTAAATATGTTTTAAAACAGAGGTGGATTGATTCTCTTACCCATCAAGAATCTAAGATCTAATGTTACTGGAGGTAGCTGGGAATGCAATTCACAACACAAACAGATAAGCCATTTTACTGAATTGCAGAACAGGCTTGAGGGCCCAGTAGGTTACTTCTGCTTCTAATTTGTATATTAATTCTCACTACTTCTTTAGTCTATTATATAAATGGAAATCCAAAGACCCTCAAGGCAAATGTGTACATCTGTGAATGACACAGGCAATGTATTGTGTGGGTCATTAGCAAAAGACATGGTGTATGTGATAGCCCATAAGGGATATTATGTGACTTAGCTCCTGTATTCTAATATTTTTGTGCGCTTACTATACTCATTCTAGCGAGTATAAAATTAACTACTGAAGGCAAAACTTGGGTCCTTACTAAATGTAGAGTTGAGCAACTATGTGTAGCATCACCTCTAATCAAGATGACATTTTCATGTGTCCATTCATCAGTTTCACCAGAGCAACTAATCTGAGCTAGAATTAGAATTAGGTTTATTGTCATGTGTACTCAAGTACAGAATTAGAGTGAAAAGTTTATAATGTCATCCCACGTGGCACCATCTTAGATACAAAGTACCTAAGTATAAATCTTAGATACAAAATAGAGAAATAAAGAAAAAAAGTTACTTTACCTTAGTGATTCATATTATTAGCTAGAAAATTAAGAAATAAAGTTAAAAACATAAACATTGTAGTCTTTCATTAAGGGCTTGCGGTCGATCAACCACAAGGCGCTTTCACACATGGTCTGACTGGGCTCACAAGCTGCTGACCACCCGCACCGGTCCCCAGTCCAACAACCATTCTCGCTGTGCTCTCGGCATACAGGCCATCCTGCTCTGCTTGATCCTGCAAGCCCGCTGTCCATCCCTGTTCCGTTCAGGGCCTCCAGCCTGCTGGTTCTCCTGCTGGGGTCAGGCCTCCAGCCCGCTCTGCTCTGGCTCTCAGCTGCTCCAATAATGTTGTCACCACTCCAAGGTAAGTTTTTAATTTAGAAAAAGAGCGAAGAACAGAATAAAAGACAAAAAAACGGGCAGAATAGACGCTCCCCAGGCCGAGGACCCTGGACGCAGCCTGATCCGCCGTAGCCTAGTCCAACGTAGCCATCGTGGAAAGCTATTTCCCTAAATTATGCAAAGGTTGAGAAATGTAGAATGAATCATAGAGTAATACAGCATGGATACAGGCCCTTCAGCCCAAACTGGTCCATGCTGACCATGGTGCCCACTCAGCCAGTTCCAATTGCCTGTATTTGGTTCTTATCCTTCTAAACCCTTCCCATCCATGTACCTATCCAAATGTTTTCTTTTAAATGTTGCTATTGTGCCTGCTTCAACCACTTTCTCTGGCAGCCCATTCCATATACACACCACTCTTTGCGTGAAGAGGTTGCTCCTCAGGTCCTCCTTAAATCTTTTCCCTCTCACCTTAAACTACGCTCTCCAGTTTTCAATTCCCCATCCCTGGGAAAAAGGCTATATGCATTCACCCTATTTATCCCCCTCATGATTTTATATACCTCAATAAGGTCACCCCTAACGTTCCAAGGAATAAAGTCCTATCCTGGCCAACCTCTCCCTATAACTCAGGCCTACCAGTCCTGGCAACAGCCTCGTAAATCTTCTTTGCACACCTTCCAGTTTAACAGTGTCTCTCCTATAACAGGGTGGCCAAAACTGTACACAGTACTCCAAGTGCAGCCTCACCAACAACTTATACAACCGTAACATAACATCTCAACTCCTTTTCTCAATTCTTTGACCAATGAAGGCCAGCATGCTAACTGCCTTCTTCACCATCCTGTCTAGCTGTGACGCCACTTTCAACAAACTATGTACTTGTACTCCTGGGTCCCTCTGTTCCACAACACTCCTCAAGACCTTACCATTTACTGTATAAGTCCTGCCTTGGTTTGACTTTCCAAAGTGCAACACCTCACACTTACCTGTACTGAATTGCATTTGCTTATGGATTTTTACCAAAAAGTGATTAGTGTTTTAAAGGGAGTCAATGTTTCACTCAAAACCTTGCCAACCTGTGGAGAGAGAGGTTACTAGCAAGTTTTGTTCTTAGCTTGGCTTTGCTTCAAATAAATCGACAGCTGTCATGCTAATTGTATAATTACTTACCACTAGACAGAGTCATACAGCAGGGAAATAGACCCTTGAGTCCAACCAGTCCATGCTGACCATAATCCCAAACTAAATTAGTCCCATCTGCCTACACTTGTCCCATATCCCTCCAAACATTCATTCATGTACTTATCAAAATATCTTTTAAATGTTATTAGATTTGGTATAAAAATCATTGGTTGTTAAATATTTACTAAAAATAAATATATAGACTGACAGTTGTTTGTTGAACTCAATATTGTGGCATTTTTAATCTTAAACAGATTAACACTTTTTACAACAATTATATCACTCTTATTTGGTTGTAACAATGTCAGGAACCAACATGTTGCTCTCTAGAAGAGTATCCAATCCAAGGTTGAATCAGGGCACATTTTGGCATCAAGAGCTCCTACCTAATACTGACATTTTACAATAAGGAGCGTGAAATTACTGAAGACACTGAAGGAAGCAATTAAATTTGGTCCAACATGTTTTGATGACCACAAACTCCAAAACTCTCAATATCCAACGTGTCAGAGGAACGTCGGGGTCACACATTAGGCAGATGATCTGTTAAGCACCAGTAACATATGACCAACCGGTTTTGCGGATGCCCAATCAGACTTGAGACAGCGCACAGTAGTTGAAATGATTTACAGCTTGGACATACTCAAAAAAACAAGGAGTCTGCCAGGAATCATTAATTACCATGAAAGGAGGTACCGCTACCAAGCTCTAAAGTCTGTGGGTCTTCGCTAATATATTGACATTTGACAGCCCACAGGAGATTCCAAACCAAAGGATAGGCAGCAGCTCAATTTTGAAAAGCTGGTAATATGTGGAGTCCATTAAGTAAATTCAGTTTGCTTCATTACTGTGAGGTTAGTGTGCAAACTTAACACTCTAACTTCATGCTGCCATATGTGAAACCTAGACTGAGGTACTATATTGAAGGAGTGCATTCCTTTGACTGGAATATTAAACCAAGACACACTCTGCCATTCATTTAGAGATAAAAATCCTATTCAAAAAAGGGTATTTGCATTCCTAAAGGATATAAACCCATCCTTTATTGTGTTTTAGCTAAGGTTAACAGCAGCAACACACCATGGATCAAGATAACAGAATAGTTTAAAGAAACTTTATTCAGGTGAAGTTGTTCCAAATCCCTCAATAATTACACAGAACAATAACCACCCTATATAATAAATTACTTCATTCTCATTCATCAGCATGGAGAATAAAGAGGCTGCATAGAAAAGGCTGACAAATAGCTTGTTTCCAATCATAGAGGTCAGTCTTGATGGATATAGTCATACCTGAGGTTAAGCAGCTTTAAAGCAAAGTTATATTGTAACTGCTAAATATAATAAACTAATATAAACACAAAGCGCATAGTTCCAGACAGCATCAAATAAAAAATGGCTATGTTGATTTGAGGTTTCTCCAATCATTCTCATTCTCACACCTCCTGCAGCTTTTAAAGAAACTGTGGATTAGATGTTGAGCTTCCTGTTTTACTGAAAGAGATTAAAATAAAATGAGCTTAAAATGAATTAAAAATCAATCTCCTAGTAGACATTGTATAATAAATGAGAGCATTCCTGAAATTCTAAGTAAATTTTTAAATGTTTCACTTGAGATCTCTCTGTAACTGAACTACAGTTTGACTGACTCAATTTTCTCATCATCCCCCAAAACAGAACCTGACAATGAATTTCCTAGGTAGAAAGTCAGAAACTGAACTTGAGTGACAACAGGAACAAGCATTAGGGCAAGGTCCACAGACTATACCAGACTCAAAGTAAGTAACCCAGACAATGCATGGGAAAGAGGAAGCAGTGAGACACACTGACAGCTTTAAAGTCAGGTTAGAAAAACTGAAAGTCCAATAAATAGAGGCATGACTGGATATCTCAGTCCTGTCAAATTCAAAATTGCTGAGACTCAGACCATCATTTCCCAACCCAGAGGACTGGAAGATAGCTACCACTGCACTGTTGTTTAAAAGGGTTGAAAAGAATAAGCTGAATAATTGCAGGCTAGTCAGCCTATTTTCTTGGCAGCAAGCAAATTATTGGGAACAATTGTGAGACAGAATATTAATTGTTATTTAGAAAGGCAGATTAATAAAAGGAAGGGGAGGCAATGGCCTAGTGGTATTATTGCTGGACTGTTAATCCAGAGACCCAGATAATGTTCTGGGGACCCGGGTTCAAATCCCGCCACGGCAGATGGTGGAATTTGAATTCAATAAATATCTGGAATTAGCAGTCTAATGGTGACCATGAATCCATTGCCAATTGTCGGAAAAACCTATCTGGTTCACTAATGTCCTTTAGGGAAGGAAAATGCCATCCTTATCTGGTCTAGCCTACATGTGACTCCAGACCCACAGACATGTGGTTGACTCTTGACTGCCTTCGGGGATGGGCAATAAATGCTGCCTAGCCAGCAACGTCCTCATCCCGTGAATGAATAAACAAAAATGTCAGCATGGATTTGTTTGGGAAGATGATGTCTGACTAACTGACATTTTTGAGAAGATTTGATGATGACAGTAGACTTGGTGTTGTTATATCGATTTTAGTGAGGTTTTTAGCAACTTCCTACATGGCAGACTGATCAGAAAAGTAAAAGTTCATGGGATTCAAGGGAAAGTAGCATGTTGAATCCAAAATTAATGTTTTTGTGACTTGGAAGGGCACTTTTAGTAGGGTTCCACAGATCTTAGTATTGAGCCCCTTTAAACATTTGCTTGTGACATTTATCAATAATTTAGATTAAATATAAAGAGAATGACAAGTTTGAAGATGACAAAAATTTGCCGTGTTATTAATGATAGGAAAAAGCGGTCAACCAGGGAAAGATATTAATAGATTAATCAGATAAGGAGATATGCCGTAAATGAATTCAATCCAGAGAACTATACGGCAACGAACTACACAATAAATGATAGACTGAAAAGCATAGAGGAATACAGGTAATCTGGAATAACCTGAAGATAGCAGGAATCGTACGTCAGGTGATTAGGAAGTCAGAGAAGATACTTTCTTTTATCAGATGTGACAGCATTTTTCTAGAACTGCATAAAAGTGTCAAGTGTTGTATGCAGTTATAGTCGCTGTGTCACAGTAAAGAGATTTAAGAGGACGTTGGCAGGAATGGAGAATTTTAAGAATGAAGAAAGATTGGAAGGGGCTGGGCTGTTTTCTGAGATTTAATTAATGACTATACTCCAAGGTCAGCTGTGAATTTCACTGTTTGTTTATTTTTCATCGACGAACTCTGATGTCCAGAGATACTTGAAATCAAACAGCAGAGACTGTCAGCTGTGCAGATTCACTGCTGATTCAGACAGCTATCATAGAGTCCTACAGCACAGAGACAGCCCCTTCAGCCCAAACTGGTCCATGCCAACCAAAATATCCATCCACGCTAACCACATTTCCCTGCATTTGGTCCACATCCTTATAAATCTTTACTATCCATGTATTTGTCCAACTGCCTTTTAAATGTTGTTAACGTACCCGCCTCAACCACTTCCAGCTCATTCCATATGCGTACCACCCTCTGTATAGGTTTATTTCTCCGTTTGATTCATTTCCCATGTGGTCAGTGCTTTTGTCTCTCTTTCTCTGAATCAAAATGCCACTGTTTTGATTATCTTTTCCCCCCAAAATTCCAAAACAATGAAATAGCTCATAAAACAGTAATTACTGCTCCTAGAATTTGAGCAAATCAGCTCCAAACTGAAAATATCTCAAGAAAGCAGCTATTACAGCCACAGTCTCCTCCCATCCTCCCATTTGGGGGCTGAGAGGTGACCTTATAGAGGTTTATAAAATCATGAGGGGCATGGATAGGGTGAATAGACAAGGTCTTTTCTCTGGGGTGGGGGAGTCCAAAACTAGAGGGCATAGGTTTAAGGTGAGAGGGGAAAGATTTAAAAGGGACCTAAGGGACAACATTTTCATGCAGATGCTGGTGTGTGTATGGAATGTAGTGCCAGAGGAAGTGGTGGAGGCTAGTACAATTGTAACATTTAAAAGGCATCTGGATGGTAAATGAATAGGAAGAGTTTAAGAGGAATATGGACCAAATGCTGGCAACTGGGACTGATTTATTCAGGATATCTGGTCAGCCTGGAAAGGTTCGACTGAAGGGTCTGTTTCTGTGCTGTGCCCCTCTATGACTCTACAACTGTACTGTTATGAGCAGTCTCAATAAAATGGACAGAAAGACCCATTTCCCTCAGCAGGAAAGACAATGAGCAAGCTGCATATATTGTTAAGTAATTGGTACAAGAGTGAGAGAGGTACTGATGAGAATGGAGAAGACATGAGATTTGCTGGTTGACTCAGGTGAAAGAAGGCAGACCCTCATGCACAGAAAAGTACAATTCCATTAAAAAAAGATATTTATTTGAAATGCTATAACATGCAAGACTATGTGGGATTAGGCTGGATTTTGGCCGGACAGGTGTAATGAGCCAAAATGGACTCCTGAATTGTAAATTTCTACAATAGGGCCAGAATCAACCCTAGAGAGCACAACAGACAGGAGAAGGAAGACACAAACCTAGCAAATTAAGCCATTCTAAATATACATCTCATCTCTCTGCTAATTAACACTCACTTACAATAAACTATGTGTACGAAGTGCTTCATTATTTAATTTATGTAAAGTGCTCAACTGGTCATCACCATACTCCTAGATATTTCAAAGTAGAGATATCAACAGAAGATCAACCACAGGAGCACTTAATTATGGGCTCAGTTTTCTCAACCATAAACCAGCAGACCATGGTCAAAATTCTGCCTCAACACAAACTAGTGGAGCATTTAGAAATTACTGACATAACCAATAGGGTTCAAGAACAGCCAAACAACCCCAAAGTTCATTCTCCTAATCCTCTTGCGGTGTTTCTGCATTCTCTTCATAACCTCCTAAATGATCTCCCACTGTGCTACTCATCATCTCCTCTCATTCCTCTGACAGTTTGGATCTAACTGAAATGTTTTGAACATTTTGTTATGATAAAGGCCTGAAAATAATTATGCCAGTTGTGTTATAAAGTACGACTGACCCTTCAATGACCTTCCCTCCGTGACTGAGTGGATTTGCTGATAATACAAAGTTTGGTGTCATTGTAGATAGTGTAGATGATTGTCTAACAATATTCTTTTACAATTTTATGCTAAGTGAATGGCAAAACTGTGGCAGATGGAGTTCAATGTCAGCCAATGTGACACTATCCACTTTGGAGTGAAAAAGGATACAGCAGGGTACTTTCTAAGTGGTATAAAACTAAATACAGTGGATTTGTAAAGAGACTCGGTAATTCAAGCACAGATTTTTAAAAATGCCACAAACAGTTGCAGAAAATAATCAAAAAAGCTAATGGAATGCTGGCTTCTTATATCTGGAAGACAGGGGTATAAGGATGCAGAAGTTATGCTGCACTTATACAAAACTCTGTTTAGACCCCACTTGGCGTCCTGTGAGCAGATTTAGGCACCATACCTTAGGAAGGATATATGAGCTTTAGAGGGAGTACAATGTAGATTTACAAGAATGATACTCAGATTTCAGGGATTATGTAATAAGGATAGATTATACAAGTTGGCCTGTTTTCTCTAGAATTAATAAGGTTAAAGGGTGATCAGATTGAAATCTTCAAGATATTAACAGGAAAAGACAGGTTAGATAAAGATGAACTATTTCCGCTGGTTGGGGATTCTAGAACTATGGGGCATAGTCTGAGAATTAGGGCCAGACAGTACAGGAGAGATTTAAGAATGACAAGGGTGGTAGATGTTTGGAACTTGCTTCCACAAATGGCAGTTGATGCTGGATCAGTTTTTAATTTTAAATCTAAGATTGCTTAACAATTTTTTTTTAAATCTAAGGTATACAGAGAGAGTTGGGCCACAGATCAGCCATGATCCCGTTGCATGATGAAACAGACTCGAAGGGTGAATGACCTACTCCTGTTCCTTTATAGAAGGGGCTTAAATTAAAACTAGTTTTAGTTTGTCTCAAACAGGAATACCATCAATGTCTCACAATACATTCAGTCCTAAGGCTAATGTACAAAAAAATTCTTTGAACAAACAAGGCAACAGAAGCTCCAGAATTAATATGGAGCTGAGATGAAGTGTACAGGCAGGGGACTGGGCACAACAGAAATATCACAACTGTAAATACTGAAGAGTGCGATAATTTTGTTTTAACATTAAAATTAACCACAGATTATCACATGGGGCAGTTAAGGGGATAGGATACTAAATGCTAGGAATGACAACAGAGCAGTGATGCAGTGAAACACCATTTTAATGCTGCTGATAAACAAAACCATGATTGGTTTGCGATTTTCTACATTATTTTCATTACAATGGGGGACAGTGTTTAAAGTACTTTCCTAGAATTATTTCCTAAACTGCAATAAAGATTTTCTTGGTCTTTCCCAGGATCTCTAACTGCTGCGTGAGTGAGAAAGGATAAATACCTACATGCACATACTACAGAAAACTAAACTTCCATATACCTCAAGGTCTGACCATGACAAAGTAGTAATGTTGGTTTAAGAGCCAATATCTTTGGTTAAGAGTCAAATAACCTGCTGACATAGAGCTGGATGTCTGGGAAATGCACCAGAAATGTTCACTACCATACAAAAATGCACAAACAACATTTGGGATCTTTAGAAAGGAACAGAGAAAAATAAATCGGGGAGAATTAATGAATTAGTCTTAAAATATTTACGTTGGAGTTAGTTGCATCTATCGCTCACAAGGTAGAAGTAATTTGGTCCAGTCTAGTTCATTTGTCCAGAAAACAGTTGCAGTGCTGCCCATCACAACATTCATCTATCTCAGAGTTTGCTTGTAATTCCCAATCCATACATCCAACATGTTGACCATTATTTGAGGAATGTCCAATATCACTTGTGCCCTCATGTTGAACTGTCACAGTTAACTCAGATACCTACATTCCCCATACTGCGTTGATCATGCTGTAGTGTTTTACCTAGAAAGAAGTTTATAAGTATTCCAAATGCACTCAACAAACTGCATTCATCTCTTTGACTAATGGTATACCCATCTTTCCAGAACACAACAGATCACAAATGAAGGCAGAGTCTGCTCTTACCGTTTCTTTTCATGGTATTCTCTTCAACAACCAGTAAATGAGAAAGGTGTCGAGCAAAGGCTTTAAACAGATCCTGTAGGAATGTGAACATGAGGCATTATTCATTACCTGAAGCAAGGACTTTAAATTTCCAGCTGAATATATACCTGGCTAAAAGTGAGCACATCAATAGCTTATCAATCCTGTGCAAGACACTGATCTAACAGTCCCAAATCATGATTCAACAGCTAAGGGTATTCCATTCTGATTATACTAACAATTCAATTTTACCTTAGAAGCAAATCTTCCATCCTTGTAGTAAGGAGTCAGGCATTTGACAACAATGTCTGCTGCCTGTTTCAGTTGTCCTCCTTTCACTGCAACTGGAGACATCTTGGTTCCATCATTTTTACATAACTGAAACAAGGAGTCAAAGGTCACCTTTTTCTTATTCTGACTGCCCTTAACATCAGGAGGGCATAAGATGGAAGAATTGATGCTGTTTCGTTGTCGTTTCAAGTCCAGTGATCCTCGTCCCTGAAAGAGCATAGGTATAAGTCCAAGATATGTAGAGCATAAATCAGTGTGTAACAAATACTAAGGTGACTTACTTCATCTGTTGCTGGTCGTTTCTCACGAGCAAAGGGAGCAACTTCCAATCCTTGGCTTCTTGCATCATCTGGTATTTTCCCAGCAGGACCTTTCTCCATGTTTCTAACGCTGTCATAATAATACATGTCAAAAAGAATATCCTGGGTCATGAACAACCGCAACATACAATCCAGTCACAGACCTTCCCCTATTTATTTGATCAACAAGTGTTGTACACTTCTCTAGAATAAAAACAGAAGTAGGTCATTGGCCTCTCAAATCTATTCCAAACAGTTAATGTAATATTGATCTTTACCTCAACAACTTGCTTCACAACAGGAGATTTGATAGAGATATTCAAACCAATGACAAGGCTTTTGTAAAGCAAATAATGTGGAACTGTTTCCAGTGGCAAAAGGCTTGGTTACCAGGACACTTATTTCAAGTAATTAGCAAAACAACCTGAAGCACAACAATGAAACACTGGGTGGAATCTTATATGGGGCTGAACGATGTGGCCGATGGCTAGATTTGTGATAGAATTGGACAAGAAGTCCAGTAAGACGATCTTGACATCAAGATCTTCTCACTCGATCTTTTATGCTTTTCTGATGCAGCGAGGTGACCGTCTTGCTAGGCAGCAGCGAGTTGCCAATTCCAGGGGATGATTGCTTGTTAAATGCCTTGGGCACAGCCCAACTCACCTCATTAATGTTCAGCATCTATCTTACCAAACTAGCCAAACAAGCTACACATTGAGAAAACTCAACATGGAAATCAGAGCAGGTATCTTACAAATTCAGTACACCATTTGCTACAAAAGACTGCCATGTTGGACCCTGGGCAGGCTCTGCAGGCACTGGCCACATGCATCCTATATTCATGAACATTTGGTATCCGATAAATGCCAGCCTCTAAGAGCCCTTATAGCACATCTCCATTACCCTTATAGCAGCTTCAGCACCTATCATTGTAATGCCGCAGAAAGGATACTGTATGCTCAGGGATGTACACAGCTCATGGACTGAACCAGGCTGCATCTCCAGGCTCTTGATTTGCTGTCATAATGCACAGTCACTTTGAGCCTAATTGGATGCTCACAGCATCCCTTACTGGTAGTGTATTTTTGCACTTTGCCCCCTCAGCCAAACAAACAAGGCTCATATTATTTCTTGCTTTCCTGTTTAGTGTAGATCAAAAGGAAGCTTCTCGTGGCTGTCAGCAACACTCAGTCAAACGGGATAGACTTAGGTCAGGGGGTCCCGGTGGTAAGTCGGCCACTCGGGGTAGTCTGAGACAAGATGATTTCCACATAAGGTTGAGGAATTGAATGTCAGACAGCATCAGAGGAGCTAGGCCTGGCCTGCTGTGTTCCTCCAGCTCCACACTGTGTTGTCTCTGACTCCAGCATCAGCAGTTCTTACTATCTGAGTGGTAAAACAGACAGGTTTTAAACAGAAAGCTGTAAAAGCAAGCTTTGACTAAGTTCAGAAGGTAGTTGGAGCTTATTTGAGAATTAGTTTTGTTTAAAGTCAAGCAAGATGACCTGCTGATTCAGGGAAGTATAACATTTTTTGCATGAGTATGCAAAGTGAAGTCGTACTGATCAAGTACAATCATTTATGTTCATTTGTTGATAAACACTAACAAATTGACCCCTGTCGAACCAGATATTTTCTTGAGAATAGCATTTGAGAGCATCTACAGAATATATGAATATTCAGTTCACTTGGTTTGAGTAAACTATTATTGGGTAATGAAAATCAGCTCTGACAAGCAAAAGGTGATGGGATCCACTTGAAGAAGCAATTGCTCCCAGTGAATGTATATTATGGGAGCGATGATAGGAGAGCCATGGTTCCCACTCAATCTCTATTCAGTGATATGAAAGGACTGTGACAAATTTGAGTGCAGTGCTAGACATTGAGCAGGTAATGAGCTTACCAAAATTAATACCTTTGGTATAGCAAACTTAAGATTGAGGGGAGGTGGTGGGGGGGCGCTGCAGACAACAGAGTAGAAAGGGCAGGAAAGCAGACATGATCCAACTGAATGGTGGAGCATGCTCAAGGGATTGAGTTCCATTTGTTCCTGTTGCTTATGGACTTATACAATTCAGTGTCTGACCTAAGATGTCACTTTTTTATACATTTCTATCACTCTGCCTGACTGTCATGACAACACAGCATTGACATTAACTTTATAAACACTTTATAGAGTGTCTAACAGTCTTGGTCACCTGCAGAGACTTATTATCTGACATTCCACTCACACCAGTTGTATGATCTTTTGATTTCTCTACCTATGTACTCTATGTCTATATGCACTCCTCTATTACTGTCCCTGATGAAGGGGCTGCGCTCCAAAAGCTTGTGTGATTTCAAATAAGCCTGTTGGACTATAACCTGGTATCATGTGACTTCTGACTTTGCTCACCCAAGTCCAACACTGGCACCTCCACATCATGGAAGAAAGATTGTTCCAACATTAATCTGTTTCAAAATGGCCATAATATGGATGGCTAATGTGGGAACTGATACAACATCTTTCGCAAAAGCTTTAGCAATTGAAGCTGAGGCCCATTTTTAAGCCAAAATAGAGGAAACTTGATGTTCTCACTGTGCCAAAACTGGAGCACTCTTACCTTAGCACTAACATATCTCATTTTGATGAGCATAAAGAAAATCAATAGGCAGGGAAAAAAATATGGATGACAGGACACGGTAAAATGCCCAGCATTTAATGTTACCTTGTCTTCTCCTCCATGTCATGATGGGTCAGTAAACATTTTTGTACCATGTCCTTATTTACAGTCTTAGTCACTTTATCAAGATCTGGAAGAGATCCCAGTTCCCCAGACAAGGCCGAAGTGGAAGAGGATGCTCTCGTGCTGTCCTCTTCTTCTGGTATATCATTAACGAATGTGCTGCAGCCCTCACCGGGGACTTTGACTGATGCATCTGCTGCCCCTTTAGATTTGCTCTGCTGGAAGAATTTGGTAATATTCTGAGAGTCTTTCTTGGCACTCTCTGCCAGCAATTGCTTTTTGGTGGGTTTCCTCTTGCTGGGACTGGAGTGGAGAGGTGAGCACTGACCTGTCCTCTCATTAGCATGTGCAGAGGGTTTCATGACTTCTAGAGAGCTTGTAATTTCTTTCTTTCTCATTCCATCCGAATGGTATATTGGGCTTTCTGAGCTAGTGTTATTCTTCTGCTCACTGTTCACTCGCACTGAGTTCTTCAGCATCTCTCCTGCAGTTCGGAATGGGCTAGATAAACTCTGACCTCCTACTCCCACACGCTTTCGTTTGAACTGCAAAGCATAGAAATAAATAAGCACCTGTCTGGTATTTATGGTACAGTCAGTGACAACGTTCAGGTCAGATGCATGTATGATTAGTCGAAAGTTGTCGGAGGTCAATAACACACATAGAACAGTGGGCAACGGCTGCAGACAAGAGACAGTAATATAGAGGGCAGTGGCTTGAAGTCAGCAGTGCTGCAGATAAAGTAGGCCATGGATGGACGTCCATGACACACACGATTCAGCAGGTAATAGTTGGAAGTCAGTGACATAATACAGAGGTCAGTGGCTTGAGGTCAGCAACATTCAAAAATCAATGGGCAGGAGCTAGAAGTATTCGTACGTGTGGTTGAGGTCATCCAGATTGAAGGTCATCTTTCAGTATGGAAGTCAATTGGTTACAATCAGTCCTGTGCCCATGCAACTACAATGCCAGTAGCTAGCACCACAATCCAACATGTAGAAAGGTCAAAAACCTCTTTACAGGACACTGTCAGGATGACATGGAAGGTGACTTGAATCAGCATAATGCCACGTCGGAGTTATAAAGCTTGTAGATTGTAGGAAAAGGGAAAGACTAAGAAAAATTTTGCAAGAGTTTTGAAGTCATGCCAAAGAATTAGTTTGAACCATAGACTATGTTATGTTTAATGTAGTGAAGTTTCAGGGGGCATGAATTCTGCTGTGAGATTTTGAATCTTACTACTGAAGAGGAGAGGGGATTACAGTTATCGACTGAAAGACAAAAGATATACTCACAGAATAGACCTGTGATGCAGAAATAAACGTTTCACCATCTTTTTCACAATCTGTTGATGCTACTTCAGTATCCATTTCTGTCCGTTTTGGATGCAAAGGCTTATTTTGTGTTGACTTATTAATTTCTCCAACCTAATATGAAAAAGAAGTAACAAATAAATAAAAATGCAGACCATTGGGACCCTTCAGTTTCATAGAAGAGTCATGCTGGACTCGAAACATTAACTCTGTTTCCATCTCCATGGATGCTGCCTGGCCAGCTGCGTTTCTCCAGCCACTTCTGTTTTCAACCCCTTGAGCCTGCTCTGTCACCATGGCTGGTCTGCACCTCAACTCCATTTATCCTATTTTGTTCCATTTCCTTACTTAGCAAGTATCTAGTAACTAGAGTCTTCAGTTGTGACACAAAACATGGAAGTATTGTGGACTGAGAGGGGGTAAGAGTGTTAAACTTCAAGAAGACATAGATAGACTGCTGGAATGGATGTACAAAAGCCAGATGAAATTTAATACAGAGGAATGTGAAGTGATTTAATTTGGTAGGAACGATAAGGAAAGGCAATATAAAAGATCTAATTCTAAAATGGATGCAAAAGCACAGAGACCTTCAGGTCTATGAGCACAGATTATTGATGTTGCTAGTGCAGGTTAAGAATGTAATTAATAAAGCATAAAGTATACTGGGATTTATAAGTGGAGGTCAGGAGTACAAAAATAATCAATTTATGATAAAACTGTATAAACATTGGTTTAGTTTTAACTGGAGTGCTGTATCCAGTACTGGGTGGTAAATGTTAGGAAAGATGTGAAGACATCAAGATGATACAGAAAGAATTCATGAACATGGTTCTAAGGAGGAAGAACTACAGTTACACAAAGAGAAGATTAAAAGAAATCTGACAGAGGAAATCAAAAGAATCAGGGGTTTCTTGAGAGAATAAATATTGAAAAACAGTTCAGTTGAAGAAACTTTCCAGAACTAGAGGAAACCAATGGAAAGTGATCAGCAAAACGTAGCAATGGTAACATGAGAAAATCATTATCTACTCCATTGAATCCCTTTGTTATTTTTTACAACCTCTGACCTTAATAACATCTAAGCATCATATTTGAACCTGTCCAATAAGTTAACCCTTTAAGCGTGAGTACAAGTCGGACGAATCTATGCTGTACATTTTCCAAGGCTAATATATCTCTCTTGAGGTGCAGTGCACAGAACAGAAAGCAATACACCAGGTATATCAAATAAAGGCTCTGGACAACTAACATATCACATACTCACTTTTGATTTTGAATCTCCTTAAGATAAAAGTCAATGTTCCATTAAATATTTTGATTACATTCTGTACATTTGCTTAAACATGAATGATTTGTCATATGGCATCCCAAATCTCTCCATTTATCCAAAATCCCTCACTTTCCAGCAAAATATTCAGATCTGACTCATTGGATGGCATCACAGACTGAACTTTATCTGCCAAAATTCACTTAATTTATGTTCCAAACTACTTCCACCTACACACTTATTTTAGTTTTGAACCTAGTGTCATCTGTGAATTTCTGACAAAAGCAAAATACTTATGCTGTAATTCTGAAACTATTCTGAAGAATTATCTCAGACTTGAAACTTTAATTCTGTTTCTTTCTCCACCAATGCTTACTGCGATTTTCTGCACTGTTTTCATTCCACATCTACCATTTACCATCAATCCATGTAAGAAGGTTACCTCCAATTCAATGTGCTGTCATGTTTACTCTTGACCTTGTGTGAGCCATTTACAAATGTAAATCTAGAAAGACAATCTCCATATGCACACCTATCCTCTGTCCTTAATTGCCTCTTCAAAAACTGCAGATTCGACAAGAACATTTTTAAAAAATTTACTACAACAAATGACAGACTAAACACTTTTTTAGATTTATCTTACAATTTAGCTACACACAGGTTTCTCAAATCTAGCACCAATAGTAAAGCCCATTCAGATAACTATTCTTCCCCCAGCCGTGCCAACACAAAAATTTAGATCACTGCAAGATGCTTCTCTTCTGCCAGAAACCATCTCTTTCCCAAGTCCGGCTGTAATAGCCAAAATAGTCAAGCAGCCTGTTCAGTTTTCTAAGTACAAAGAACTGCTTTCTCTCTGTGATATTAATTGATTTGTAGGAACTGTAACAATTCAGCCTGTGAATGAAGATTTAAAAATACGCTGTTAGTTATACAGATGCTATAGAAGAAAAGTAGAGATTAGAGTCAACATTAAGGAGTGTGAAGAGAGATATCAAGAATGGGAGACTTTCAAAAGAGAAATGATTAGGGTGCAAGGTAGGTCCATATCCATAAGAAATAAATACAGGGCATCCAAAGCTAGAGTACCCTGAATGACGAAGAATATTGATGAGAAAACAAGGAAGTAAAAAGAGGCATTGGCACTAGTATAGTTTGATGTTTGTTGGTCTGTATAGACAAGGTAGACAGAAGGACCTGTTTCAATGCTATATGACAGCATGCCTCTAAGTCATTAATGTGATCTCAAAGATTGGTTTCCTCTGCTCTGTTCTCCACGGCAAATGAAGCACATTAACCTTGCATCCAAGTAAAAATGTTAATTAAACATTTTGATCCCTTGCATATTAAAAACAAATGGACAGCTTACATGCTCTTGTGTGTAGCTGAAGTATAAGATGTATAGAAAATGAAAACAGTGTTTTATGTTTAATATTTTTGTAGAATTTTGAGAGACTCAGAGATTAGTCATTGTAAAATTAGAGACTGCTGCCACTGTCTCAAGTATAAATACATTTTCTTCAGTATAACCACCTGAATCTTCCTTTTATCTCAAACGACCAAAGCACCTAGGCTGACTGTCAGGGAGACTTCAAAGCAGTCGGCATGTACCCTAAATTTAAAGCCACAGTCCCAAAATAACAACTTTGTAAACTTTACTATTATAACACTGAGTGCAACAAAAGATGTGTACATTGTTATTAATTCTGTTCCTTTGAAGAAAATATTTTGAAAGCAAACATTCTCATTACCAATGTAATTTTGCCCCATTTCACTCTATGCTGACATCTAATGGCACATTGTAAACACTGAGACCATCAATCTTCACTTTAAAACCAGTGCTTACAAAGCAAGTCCCACAGTACATCACGACACAGTACAATGCTCGGGCTGCTCCAGATCAATGGTGCATAGTGCATGGTGCATAATTGTTCTCATTTTAACATTCTGTTGCCCCAACACTCTTAAAGAGCTCACAATTAAAAATCAAGAATCACACTCTCTATTTTCATTACAGTTCCTGAGCATAGCTCTTTACATGCTGCTCACTGTAAAGATTTCAGTAATAATAGTTTCTCTTTCTAAGGGTCTCAGTTGTAATCTTCTAAATTGAATGCTTCTCTGCTGCCAGTTCTGAATTCTTACTAATTTCCTCATTCTGCTCTTTCCCACTATCCCCCTTTTAATTGCTTGATTTTTCTTTGTTCATTCATGGGATGAGGGCATTGCTGACTAGGAGCATTTATTGCCCAGAGGGCAGTTAAGAGTCAACCACATTGCGGTGGGTCTGGAGTCACATGTAGGCCAGACCAGGTAAGGATAGCCACAATATATTGTATCTAATACAGAATATCTTGTTAAATAGATCCTCACTTTGTTTACCCACCTTTTTTAGCACCAGTGCTTTGTATAAGTTAGCCATCTTGCTGATTTTGAAAGCTTCATATTCCATCTGTACAGCACATGAGTGAGGGTCTGCCCTGTTAGTGAGAAAGGATCTACGCATCAGGGCATGCAATGGAATCAGCTGTGTAAATCTTCATTGTGAGAAAGAAGATGTACATTGCCACAATATGCATGCAGAGATATCATGGGAATGTCTTGGTGAATGGAACACAGGACAAAATTATGAAAGTACAAAGGCATTTAAAAAAGAACAAGTACTTTTGGTACAACAAAAATCACAATGAGTCAAATTCTGATATTCTGAAACTCCAGCCATGTAGAAGTTGTCAGCCATTCCCACAGGTACAATAGGACATCCAATAGAGGGATACCCATGAGAAGCTGAAGTTCTGGACTGGTAACTCTATATTAGCTGAACCTTTGCACAATTGTCATTTGACTGCTAACCACATATGAAGACATATACTAAGCAGAAAAAAGATTATGAAGCTTTTCCAGAGATAACTCCCAACTTTGTTCAATGCCTTTAATTATATATTGTCAGGACATTGTAAGGTGTCAATAAGTTTTAAAAAAAAAACATTTTTCATATATTTACTGCATCAGTGTTTTTTTGGCGTAGAATGTAGGCAGATCAAGTCATGTAGGGGCCGCCTTGTCTATCGTTTAATCAGAGTTTGTGGGCAAGCCATCTGTGATTCAACTTATCGAAATGTTACAATACTTCATTCACTCTACCAAAGGTAGCCATGCTTTCAGCTGGGCCGAAAGCTCTAGAAATCCCTTAACAAGTTTCTCCAACTGTCTTATTTCCTTTAAATCTACCTCTTTTATCAAGCTTAAGGTCATAGGTCTTCATGTTTCTTCTTTCACCGGGTATCAGTGCTTGTCTGGCTATACTGCTGTGAAGTGCCTTGGGATATTTTGCTGCATTAAAGGAGCTATTCACATAAATACATTATTGAGACTGTGTTGAATAATATGCATGTGTGTATTTGGCTGCTACAGTCTTTACTCACCACTCTGGCTTTGCAATTTCCTGTTTATTCTTGGTCAGCGCCTCCTCCAACATGTGGAGACAGTGTTCACGTGCCTGATATTGAATACATCAGCAGCAAGAGGAGAAAGAGGAAAGAGGCAAAACAATTAGTTCACAACATGCTGTGCCATCAACAGAAATGGTAACAACATTTTTGCACGAGGTTCCCAAAAATGCAGACTATCTTGATATGCAGCCATCTTACAAATAAACATTCTTCAATGTATATACTTCTAGTTACTTATCCATTGTTACTTTTCAAAACAAATAAATGTATTTGAATTTCCAAGTCTAATACAAATTTTCAGAATGATTCCGCTTCGGAATTTAGGTTGATTCAAGTTCGAATTCACAATCAGAAATGATACATGTCAGTTCTTCATGAGTCTAAGTCAATATTTATTTAAAAAAGATCTGTTCGTGTATCTCATTGGTGCTTTTGGGACTTTGTATGTTCAAATTGGCTGCAACTCTACACAACAACAGACTACAAAGGAATACAGGATGTCCTGAAGTTAGCTAAGACAAAATAATAATGCAAGATTCTCCCGATGGATAACTGTCCTACTAAGGTAAAGGAAAAAGCCAACTCAACCAGTCACAGTAACTTTTCAATGCTTGGAACTTCTTCAAATAAAACAATTAAAAAGTAACAATAAAGCAGGAGCTTTGCTAACAAGTCTCAGCTGATGGTATAGGATGAAAGTATCCATTATTGTTGGTGATACAATACAAACTGGGCAGATCCAATCTGGCTCCTTCTCGGCATTTTCAACCACCAGAATGGCACAAATCAGCATTAAACTAACAATCTCATTCAGAAGAGAAACAGATTGGTTGTACAGGAAGTAGAAAAATATTTCACTGGCTGCTGTTGGAAACACTTTTAAGGTTGGTGCACATGCTGTTGTAGCAGCATTGAAGACAGAATTGTAGACAGAAGTAGCTTAGAGAAAGTTCAGTTGACTGATGAGCAGTTAATCCTATGAGGAATGGTTGGACAGGTTGGGAATATGTCTAGTCAAGCCAATAATGACAAGCAATCTTATTAAAACGTACAAAATCCCAAAAGGGACTTGAGAGTGTGGGTATTGAAAGGGTATTTCAGCTTGTGGAAGAGACTTAAATAAGGGAACACAGTTTTTAAAAGTCTTAGGTAAGTTTTTTCTCTCTCAGAAGGTCATGAGTTTATGGAATTTTCTTCCCCAGTGAACGGTGGAGACAGCCTCAGTAAAATCAGCTGTATCTGCACTAAAATTTGCTGTGGGAAATAAGTAAACTATTGAGGTAGTGTTTTTCTAAGTATTCCTTCTTTGTTTTCATTAACGTGCAATAGTAACTGTGATCATGAACATCACATAAGAGGTTTCAGATTAGTTGCAGGAACTCGGATTTGATTTTTGATGGATTTTATTTGATTTATTATTGTCACATGTACCTAGGCACAGTGAAAAGTTTTGTTTTGCGTGCAGTATGGCAGATAAGAACAGAAGAGCCAGGGGCAGGAATAGGCCATCTGGCCCTTCGAGCCTACTCTGCCATTCACTAAGATCTTTTTATGGTCTCAGCTCCACTTACCCACCCTCTCACTATAACCCTTAATTCCTTTAATGTTCAAAAAATTATCGATCTTAGCTTTAAAAACATTCAATGAGGAAGTCTCAACTACTTCACTGGGCAGGGAATTCCACAGATTCACAACCCTTTGGGTGAAGAAGTTCCTCCTCAATTCGGGCCTAAACCTTGTCCCCTAATTTTGAGGCTATGCCCTCTTGTTCTAGTTTCACCTGCCAGTGGAAACATCCTCCCTGCTTCTACCTTATCTATGCCCTTCATAATTTTAAATGTTTCCTCCCCCCTCCCATTCTTCTAAATTCCAATGAATATAATCCAAGTTGACTCAGTCTCTCCTCATAAGCCAAACCCCTCAACTCTGGAGCCAACCTAGTGAACCTCCTCTGCACTGCCTCCAGTGCCAGTACATCCTCTCTCAAGTAAGGAGACCAAAACTGCACGCAGTACTCCAGGTATGGCTTCACCAGCACCCTATACAGCTGTAACATAACCTCCCTGCTTCTAAATTCAATCCCTCTAGCAATGAAGGACAAAATTCCATTTGCCTTCTTAATTACCTGTTGCAAACCCATAATAATACATTGCCCGTAACGCCGTGCACCTTAATTTTATGCAGCAGCCTTTTGTGCGGCATCTTGTCAAATTCCTTTTGGAAATCTAGATGCACCACATCTGCTGGGTCCCCATTGTCCAGTGCGCTCATAGAATTCCAGTAAATTAGTTCAACATGACCTGTCCTTCATGAACCCATGCTGCACCTGCCCAATGGGACAATTTCTATCTAGATGTTTTGCTATTTCTTCCTTGTTGATAGATTCAAGCATTTTCCCCACTGCAGAAGTTAAGCTAACTGGCCTATAATCCCCCATCTTTTGTCTACTGCCTTTTTTAAACAGTGGCATCACATTTGCTGTTTTCTAGTCTGCTGGAACTGCTCCAGAGTCCAGCGAATTTTGGATAATTACCACAAGCACATTTGCTATTTCTCCTGCCATACCATACAAAGTGCATAAGGGTAATAGAACAGAGCGAGGATTACAATGTTACGGCTGCACAGAAGTTGCACAAAGAGTGAGATCAACATTAAATTTAAAGTTTGAGAAGTCCATTCAGAAGTCTGAAAACAGCGGGGAAGAAGCTGTTCTTGAATCCATTGGTATGTGTGTTTAAGTTTTTGTACCTTCTGCCGGATGAAAGAGGTTGGAAGAGATTATAACCGGGGTGGGTGGAGTCTTTGAATATGTTGGCTGCCTTTCTGACGCAGTGAGAAGTATAGATGGAGTCAGTGGATGGAAAGTTGGCTTGCATGATCGACTGGACTGTGTTCACAACTCTCTGCAGTTTCTTGGGTCCATACCACGCCATATTGCATCCAGATAGAATACTTTCTATGGTGCATCTATACGTATTGTTGACAGTCTTTATGGACATGCTGAATTTTCTTAGCCTCCTGTGCTTTCTTCACCATCATATCTATGCAGGTGGACCAGGACTGATTGTTGGTTATCGTCACTCCTAGGAGCTTGACGCTTTCAACCATCTCCACCTCAGCTCCATTGATGTAGACAAGGGCATGCCTCCACCTTGCTTCCTGAAGTCAATGACCAGCTCCTTCATTTTGCTGAAGTTGAGGGAGAGATTGTTATCTTTACACCACGCTACCAAGCACGCACTTTCATGTATTCTGTCTCATCACTGTTTGTGATGTGGCCTACAATTGTGGTGTCATCAGTGAATTTGTAGGTGGAGTGAGAATGAAATTTGGCCACACAGTCACGAGCGTACAGGGAGTATGGTAAGGGCCTGAGTATGCAGCCTTGCAGGGAGCCGATGTTGAGGACAATAGTGGAGCAGATGTTGTTGTCTATTCTCACTGGTTACAGTCTGTGGATCAGGAAGCTGAGGATCCAGTTGCAGAGGGCAGAGTAGAGATCTAGGTCCGAGTTTGGAGATTAGTTTGGTTGGAATTGTAGTGCTGAAGGCGGAGCTGTAGTCAATAAGTAGGACCTGATGTGGGTAGAGATAGTGGGAACTGCCAATGCTGCAGAATCTGAGATAACAAGGTGTAGAGCTGGAGAACACTGCAGGCCAAGCAGAATCAGAGGAGCAGGAAAGCTGACGTTTCGGGTCTGGACCCTTCTTCAGAAAAAATGAA
>NC_063354.1:45783595-45811959 GCF_021869965.1 Rhincodon typus | reverse complement strand
TTTTCTGAAGAAGGGTCCAGACCCGAAACGTCAGCTTTCCTGCTTCTCTGATGCTGCTTGGCCTGCTGTGTTCATCCAGCTCTACACCTTGTTATCCCTGATGTGGGTATCCTTGTTATCCAGATGTTCCAGAGATGAATGTAGTTCCAGGAAGATAGCGTCTGTCATGGGCCTGTTGCAATGGTAGGTGAATTGCGAGGGATCAAGGCAGGCTGGGAGGCTAGAGTTGATATAAGCCATGATTAACCTCTGGAAGCACTTCATAATTATGGCGGTCAGAGCCACCAGGCAGTCGCTATTGAGGCACGTGGCATGGGTTTTCTTTGGTACTAGGATAACGTCAGACTTCTTGAAGCAGGTAGTGACTTCAGATCGTGGTAAGAAGAGGTTAAAGATGTCAGCGAATACTCCCACCAGTTGGCATGCGCCTGATCTGTGTGCATGACAAGGTACTTGATCTGGGCCTGTCGTTTTCCATGGGTTCACTCTCAAAAAGTCCAACTGACATGTGCGGTGGTGTCTGAGGGAGCAGGTGCATCTGAGGCTGTCAGGGCAGCTGTTGTCAGCTTCCTTACTATCAGTTAACTTACTATTTGCCATGAATAATATCTGGAAGCATCTGTTCTACATGGTTCACTTCAATACTGTCTTTAACAGCTGAGCCCCATGGATCAACAATTTCACTCCTTCTTTCATTGTTTTGCGTGATGTTGGCAACTTTACAACTGATGTGAGCCAAATTGTGACAAGCAAATAACAAAAAAAGTTTCACTGATCTGAACATTTAACCTTTGCAAAGAGCCTTGGTAGTGCTACTATGTCAATAACCAATGACAGCATCTTTTTCCCAATTATGCCTTAACTAATTACAGCACCTTCCAAAGCTGCAAGCACCTGTAAGGTCAAGGGCAGCCTTTGTATAGAATTAGAGTTGATTTAAAGTGTGCCTTAGGGGTTCCGTAATTGTTGGCGATCTAACTAATTTGCTTATTGACAGTGTAGGTTACCTATTGTGAAATGACTTAACTGGATGTAAGATATTGTCGTCTCCGGTAATCTTGGGGAAGCTAGAGGCTCTTGAAGCTGAAATCGTGCAGAAAAAGCGGAGCAACTTAAATGGTCTGCAACTTTCTGCCAGTTTTAATGTTTCGATGTGTCCAAAGAGTGACCTACTCAGCCAATTAATTTTAAAAGGATATAGGAAAAAGAAAAATTAATAGCATTTAGAGGTGAATTAAAGTCTTCAGAAATAAAAACAAAGTCAAAGTACAGTCAAAAATAAGCAAAGCAGATAGCAGCTGAGGAAGGACATGTTTCAAAAAAAAAAGTAGAAAAATGAAGTGCAACGTTCACAATTTAGAAAAAAGACATTCTTGAATGTAAATTGAAACATGAAAACAAAGAATCAACAGCTGTTTCTGGAATGGAATCAAACAAAACTCAACACAGTGCAAGGAAGAAAAGCAGACTGAAATCAAAGAAATTTTTGAACTGAATAGAGAGAATTTCTTGGATGAATTTCAACATAACCTTAAAATTGTGAATTTTAAGAGGCTTTTACTAATAAAGAAAATGAAGTTGCAGTGTGGCTAACTGATGATGATCATACCCGCAAAACCAGAAGGTGAAAATGAGCAACCGACAGAACTCCTGGCTACCTTGCAGGATAAATAACAACATATTCTAGGACTGTGCAGCTACACTGTGCCACATTTACACAGGGAGTGATGTGGGTGTTTATGGTCATGCAAGATCTACTTCCCAGTATTTTAAACAGAAATATGTCTTTTAATTTAAAACATCATTTTCCTATTAATTCATACTTAATTTATGTTAATTATATTTTGTGTTAAAACCAAAGTTAAGAAAAAGTGAAATAATAGCGTAAGAAAAAGCAGGAATAGAACATTTGGCCACTCACGCCTGTTCCACCAACAAATAATATCATGGCTAATCAGATAATTTCCTTCAACTCCATTTTCACCTGTCTCCAATAACCTTTGACTCACTTGTCAAAACCCATTCTCAGTCTTGAATATATTCCATGACCAAGTCTTCACAGCTTACTGGAAAAGAGAATTCCACACACTAACAACCCTCAAAGAAGTTCTCCTCTTCTCCATCTTAAATGGTAGACTCCTTTTAAAACTCAGCCTCTTAGTCTAAATTCCTTGAGTGAAAACATTCTCTCTGCACTCATCAAGCCACCTCAAAATCTTATATCTCAATACAATATTCCATTATTTTGTAAAGCAATATATTTTATAAAATAATTCAACCTCCCTTCTTTCTAAATTTCCACAATTATAGGTCCACCTCATAGGCAAAACTCATCATCCCAACAATCTGCCTAATGAATCTTCGCTGAACTGTTTCCAATACAAGTAAATCCTTTTTTTAATATGACCTAAGCTCTTCACACTGCCGTAGATGTGGTTTAACCAATGCCCTGTACAGCTGAAGCAGGACTTTCCTACTTACATATTCTATCCCTTACAATGAAAGCCAACAGTTCATCTGTCTTCCTAATTACATGCTGTACCTGCTTATTGACTTTATATGATACAAGGACACCCAATTATTTCTGTTCTGCAGTGTCCTACAGTTTCTCTCCATTTAAATAATATTCTGCTTTCCTGTTCTCCCCACTAAAGTGGACCTCCTTGGTTTTCCCCAAAATCTATTTTACCAAAGTTTTTGCCCAATGATTGAAGTTTTCCTTCTTTTTGCAGACACTTTGCATTCTCCTCACAACTTGCTTTTTCTTGCTTTCCTACCTATCGTACTGTCCGCAAATTTGGCATCAATCCTGTTGGTAATCTCTTCTTTTGGGTTCTTTGGTAATTTTGGTTATTTGATGGGGACCATAACGTTTGTGGTAATCCATCTGCAAACCAGTTTGTGCAGACAGTGTCAAGAATGTATTGGTTAGGCAATGTCACTTAAGTATCACCCAAAGGGTTTCTCCAGTTATGCAACTACAAATATGTATACTGTATGAGAAATGTAAAGATTTAAACTCTATCAGAGTTCACACTGCACCATACACTGCTTCCAATTTGCTGATTTAAATAGTTGATAAACAAACTCACACAGTACATCCCTAGATTTTTATACAGTGGTACAAAACTTAAATCAATATTATTCATTAATGTATAATAGTTCAAATACCATTTCAATCCAAAATACTCCTTAAAGAGGATATTTACTGTAATGCTACTCAGTACCTTGACAGACAACTTGGGTATTTTCCGATTAGCTGCATCTCGGAGGGGACAGTCAGGATCTTAAAATACAAACACACATGATGTAACATTAATTTTCAAATTTACCAGGCCTTCAAGAAGACAAAGTACTGAGCTCTCAAAGTACCATTGACTTTGGAGTTTAGCACAGGAGTAGCAGATTCAGCTATTGTGTTTGTACCAGCTCTGTGAAAAAGATATCCATTTATTCTCCTCCCTCATCAATTTCCTATCAACTTTGAGAACCTCTGACCATGTTTCCACAAAAAACACGATTTGAAAAAGAGTTATGGCCTTAAAGAATAGCGCATCCATTTAAATGAGGTGATAGGCAGTTTTGTGGCTAATTTGAAGTTGGGTAAATTGATAAGTAATGTACATCCTGGGCAGCTAATAAGCCTCCCCTTCCCCACTCTAAGCAGTCAGAGATAAAATATAGTAACAGATGTACACAGCAATGGTTTTTATTGCAGGAAGACTGCATAAGTATTTAGGCTTGAACAGAAAGCCGCGAGAATTTTCACAAGACCTGGACGTTTAAAAAAAAAGCATGAAGTCAGTGGGAAGCATAACATATTCTTTGTTTACTAAGCTATGCAACAATAAACTATATAGATTAAATAAGTATTTTCTATCATTCTACCCTTCCATATTTTCAGCAAAGTCAAATTTATCACCCTCTCCCATGCCTAAATCTAGTCATCCATCTCAACATCCCAGTGAGTTTTGACATTTCTCCAAAAGCGGGCAGGTGGACAGTTTGATAAACAGTGGGCACTGGTTGATGGTGACTGGCAAAGGAAGGAATCGCGACTTGAGATAAGACTTTTTTTTCCCCTTTATACATCAAGTATAAGTAGGTATTTGGGAAGAGTTTGAATATTTCAGATCAAGCAGGTCGGGAATAACAGAACTAGTGGGGTGGGGGAAAATTGGGAAAGGAAAAGAAAGTGAAAGGTAAAGGAAATCAGCACTCATAACAATTATACTAAATTATCTTCCATTATTACACCAATTCATTTATCATTAAAGTACATAAAATTGTCCGTACAGCACTATGGGAGTTCATGCTTTCACAAAAGACATAAGTTTTTGTATTCTCCCAAACAACATTCAAATTTTCCAGTCACAATTTGTCCATTACATATCCATACTGCTGCTGTTCGTTAACCAAGATTTTCCCTATGACCATTCATTTTGTCCAGTGTTATGAACTGCTGTTAGAATTGTTATCATCCCAGATGATGGTAAGATGGTCAAGAGTGAAACCTGGCTTGACGGACCATAAGATTTATTTTTGCAATTTGGTTACCATGGTGGTCAGTCACTGAACATATTCACAAGAGGCTGCCAATATACTGTGAACAAAAGAACACAAGTTTATTACACAAATGGAAAAGGAAAAAATGCCATATAGATGATTTGGAAAGTCCAATCACAAACAGCAAAAATAAAGATTCAACCCTTATTCCCAGCAATATCCTTAAGAGGCACTCAGTCCCTGTGAAATATCACTCCTATCTTGACTCAATCTCGTACTCAACTGACAAGGTTGTAAACATTCTTTTCAGCAACTTTCTCCACAATCACCAGATATGAGCCTTTTTATCTTTCTCTGAGATACACAGACAGGCTAATTCACTTTTCTCAACTATCTTGTTAAATAGCCCTTCTGCAATATGGATCTTATCTTCTGAACCGAACCTAATTCTGGCCTCTCCCCATCTGGGTTGTAAAAGCCTAACATAGTAAATAATTCAGAAGTTACCTTCATGGGTAGCTTGTCAAGTCATTTAGCTTAAGTCACAATTTCTTGAGAATGCAATATTGACCCTCTGCTAAAATAAAGAGCTTCTAACCCTTCTTAAAAAAATCATTTTCACAGACTGAAAATGTCATTTACCTCAACTTTATAACCCAAATTATAATAACATATGATATAGACTGTCAGTCTGACCTCAGCAGTGGAAAACTTACTGGAATCTATATTGAGATGGGATTAACTGTTACTTGGAGAGACATGGGTTAATCAGAGATAGCCTGGTTTTTTCAAGAGAAGGTTGTGTCTTACTGACTAAATTGAATTTTTTGTGGAAGTGACAAGGAAGATTGACAAGGTAGATTTTGTGAATGGTAAGCGGTTTTCAATGGTGTTCCACAGGGCTCAGATAGAGGTCTCTTGCTATTTGTGGTATGCATAAATGATTTAGACTTTTATACAGGTGGTATGATTGGGAAATTGATAGATGAAACAAAAATTGATCATGTAGTTACTATGGAAGGAGATGGCTGTTGACTGCAGGAAGATATCAGTGGTTTGGTCGCCTGGGTGGAAAAATGGCAAATGGGAATTCAATCCAAAGAATTGCACGATTATGCATTTGTGGAGAACAAACAAAACAAGTCAATCAATCATAGATATGAGAGGTTATTGAGTTGAGGAAGTGACAGAATTTGAAGTGCATACTTACAGGTCCCTTAAAATTGCAGGGCAGGTAGGTAAGTAGTGAAGAAAGTAAATAAGATGCTTTCCTTCATTGGCCAATGTATTGAATATGAGAACAAGGTTGTAACGCTGGAACTATATAAGACACTGGGTAGGCCACAGCCAGGGTTTTGTGCATGGTCCTACTCACCACGTTACAGGAAAGACATAACTGTTCTAGAGAGAGTATGAAAATGTCTCAGAGCTTGAAAATTGCAGCTATGATGAAAGATTGGATAGTCTGAGGTCGTTTTCCTTAGAACACAGGAGGCTGAGAGATGACTTTATTGAGGTGTACAAAAAAAAATGTAAGGATAATTTTTATCTCAAATGGCTGGACATGCTGTGTGATGCCAAAAGTGCAGGTTTAATTCCTGTACTGGCTGAGGTTACCATAAAGATCTCTCCTTCTCAACTTTTCCCCTTGCTTAAGACATGTTGACCCTCAGATTAAAGGTACTAAGTTGGGGGAGGGCAAATTACATCAGTATTAGGCAGGAGCTAGGTAATGTTTATTGGGCAAGTCCACATTTGACATGTGGGAATTGTTTGATGACCTGCTGATGAGAGTTCAAGACTGGATGTTCCAGTAAGGAGAAGGGACAAGATTGCAAGGTGAGGGACCCTTGGATAACGAGGGAGGCTATGAATTTAGTCAAAACGAAAAAAGAAGAATACGTAAGGTTTAGGAAGCTAAAATCGGACAGGGCCCATGAGGAATATAAAAAAAGCAGGAAAGAACTCAAGCAGGGAATTAGGAGAGCAAGAAGGGGCCATGAAATTACCTTGGCCAGTTGGGTTAAAGAGAATCCCAATGCATTCTATACATAGATTTAAAAACAAGAAGATAATTAGGGAGAAGGTAGAACCACTGAAGGATAAAGGAGGGAACTTGTGCTTGGAGGCAGAGGATGTGGGTGAAAATCTAAATGAATACTTTGCATCAGTACTCACCCAGAAGAAAGATACAGTGGAAAGAGAGATTTGTGCGGAGCATGCTAATATGCTAGGACATTTTGACATCAAGAAAGAAGTGATGTTGGGTCTCTTAAAAACCATTAAGGTGGATAAGTCCCCAGGCCCGGAAGGTATCTACCCCAGGTTCTTGAGAGAGGCAAAAGAGGAGATTGCTGGGACCTTGACCAAGATCTTTGTATCCTGATTAGCTACTAGAGAGGTCCCGGAGAATTAAATGAATAGCTAATGTTATTCCTCTTTTCAAGAAGGGAAATAGGGATAATCGAGGAAACTGTAGACCAGTGAGTCTCACATTGGTGTTTGGGAAGCTATTGGAGAGAATTCTTAGGGATAGGATTTACATGCATTTGGAAAAGCATGGCCTAATTAGGGGCAGTCAGCATGGCTATGTAAGTTTGAGATGCTGCACTTTGGGAGATCAAATGTTATGGAAACGTATACAGTTATTCTCATTGAACAGCATTGATGTCCAGAGGAACCTTGGGGTTCAAGTCCATAGCTCCCTGAAAGTGGCCACGCAAGTAGATAGAGGGGTGTATTTGCCTTTATTGATTGGGGAATTGAGTACAAGAGTCAGGATGTCATGTTGTAGCTTTACAAGACTTTGGTTTGGCCACACTTAAGAGTACTGCATTCAGTTCTGGTCTCCACATTACAGGAAGGTTGTGGAGGCTTTGGAGAGAAGAGGTTTATGAGGATGCTGCCTGGACTGGAGAGTATGAGCTATAATGACAGGCTAGAAAAACTAGGGTTGTTTTCTCTGGAGTGGCAGAGACTGTGGGGAGACTTGATAGAAGTCTACAAAATTTTGAAATGCACAGATAGGGTTAACGGTCAGACTCTTTTTCCCCAGAGCTGAAACATTTAAAACTAGGGGGCATGCATTTAGTGTGAGGGGTGAAGGGTCAGAGTAGACATGAGGGGAAAGTTTTTTTACACAGAAAGTGGTAGGAGTGTGGAATGCTCTGCCAGAGGTGGTGGTGGAGGCAGATACAATAGGGGCATTTAAGAGACTTTTAGATAAGCACATGAAAATGCAAAGAATGAAGGGATCTGGACCAAGGGCAGGCATAAGGGATTAGTTTAATTTGCCGTCATGTTTGGCACAACATCGCGGGCCAATTGGCCCATTCCTATGCTGTACAGTTCTATGTTCTATGATAAACCTTATATTGTCATACTCAATCCCCTCCTTTTCAAACAGGGGTAATATATTGGCAACTTTTCAATTCTCTGACATAACATCCAAACGATTACAATATTGCAATTACAGCCTGTGATTTCTTTTCTGGCATTCTTCATCAATGGCATCAGAAAAGAGTGCCTTTTCCACTTTTGATTTCCAACTGTATTTCTAATACTGTTTGTTGTTTACAGCTGTGGTATCAAATAGTCCATTTTCTGTTCTACACTTCCATTCCATTACTATAGTCTGCTGTATAAACCGAGGCATGGTACTCATTTGTATCTGTCATACCTTCGATCCACACAATACTTTCTTTCCCAACCAGTCATAACCCTTTTCCTTAACTCTTATGCTTCACATTTGTTGTACCCCAAGCGTCCCTGTTTAAAATCAAAATAAAAGCAAAATACTGCAGATGCTGGAGGTCTGAAATAGAAACACAGCAGATCTGGCATGAAGAATCATATCAGACTTAAAACATTCATTGTTTCTCCCTCTGCAGATGCCACTAGACCTGCTGAATTTCCCAATACATCTAATTTTAATCCTGGTTTAAACTCTGTTATTTTAATGGTCTGATTTGGCATTTTTCTTCTCAATTAATCTGCCTTTTTGTCTCAGTGTAGTATCTTTATTTCCCAGTCAAGTACCCTCTCAAATACTTGGATCATGTTATGGTTGTGGAGGTCTAGATGTTGAGGTTTTATATAAACAGTAAGCAGATTAACAGTTAATGTAAACTTGGTCAAAAAGATTTCATGTACCAGAGATAGTAGGAACTGCTGATGCTGGAGAATCTGAGATAACAAAGTGTACAGCTGGATGAACACGGCAGGCCAAGCAGCAGAGGAGCAGGAAAGCTGATGTTTCGGGTCGAGACCCTTCTTCAGAAATGTACCAGTTTCCTGTACCAGTTTTGATTGCCAAGGGAAGATAGAGATGGATTTTGCAAATTTTTCCACTCCTAATTGGCCCATGATCATTTTCATATTTTTTTTATGATCATTTTGCCACTCCTGGATTACAAATATTGTTGTGGGCGTGAGTGGGATGAGACAGAAAGTGTTCGGCCAGCATCACTAGTCTGGGCAGACTTGCTAACTTAACTGTTCTTTCACCACTTGTCCTTTTTGTAGAAACAGATAGAGTAGGAGGAGTAGGTCATTTAGCCCATCAAGCCCATTCTATCATTTGACATGGCTGATCCTCTATTTCAATACCAAACTACCATACTCCCCATACCTCTTGATACCTTTAAACTCCTTTTTAAACATATTCAGTGATATCACCTCCACATCCGAATGTGGTGGCGACCATTTGACTGAAGAAATTTTTTCTCATTTTAGTTCGAACTGAGGAAACATCATCTGTGCATCCAATCTATCAGAATTTTATATGATTCAATGAGATCTCCTATTATTCTTCTAAATCGTAATGAATACAGACTCAGTCAACCCAATCTTTCCTCATCTGGTTAACCTGCTATCCCAGGAATCAATTTAGTCAATCTTCACACTCTCACTCTATGGTAAGTATATATTTTCTCAGTGAAGGAGACCAAAACTGCACACAATCCTTCAAGCATGGTCTCATTGAGGTTCTGTACAGTTGCAGGAGACTTTCTTGCTCATGTTGTCAAACCCTCTTTCAACAAAAGCCAACGTACTATGTGCCTACCCTGACTGCCTGCTGTGTCTGCATGTTTGTTTGTTCATCAACGTTTCCCAAACTACCACCATTTAAACAACCTTCTGCCATTCTGTTTATCCAACTGTGGATAATTGTGAAATTATCCACTTTTGTTGGATAAACAGAATAGCAGAATTTCACAATTATCCACATTATACTACATCTGCTAAGCATTTGCTCATTTACAATACTTGTCCAAAATGTCTTGAAGGTTCTTTTCAACTTCCTCACTATTCACAATTCCTCCCAGATTTGTTCAGAAATCACATAACACCAGGTTATAGTCCAACAGGTTTATTTGTAAACACAAGCTTTCAGGAGTCTTAAATCCTTCTTCAGGTGTTAGTGAGAGAGGTAGTATCAGACAGAGATTTATAAGTAAAAGATCTTTCCGTCTCTCATTCACACTCTCTCACTCACACACACGCGCATGAATCTATGGGGTGAATTTGTATTTGCGGATACATTCTATTTCGTTCAAAAAGCACACTATTGATAAACAGTCAGTCAATGTGTCGTTTTAAAAATTCCTGCTTTGAAAATAAAACCGGTCTGACTCCAAACCAAAACACAAACAGATTCTAAACAAGGCCTCACACCTAACATGCATTGTCTGACCTAAAATGTCACCTCTTCTTTACAGTGATAAAATCTTTAACTTTCTCAGGATAGTGACTTCAAAGGAATTCAGGGATTTACATATACATATTAGGGTGGCATGGTGGCTCAGTGGTTAGCACTGCTGCCTCACAGCACCAGGGACCTGGGTTCGATTCCACCCTTGGGCGACTGTCTGTGTGGAATTTGCACATTCTCCCATATCTGTGTGGGTTTCCTCCGGGTGCTCCAGTTTCCTCCCACATTCCAAAGATGTACAGGCTAGGTCGATTGGCCATGCTAAATTGCCCATAGAGTTCAGGAATGCATAGATTAGGGAAGATGGGTCTGGGTGGGATGCTCTGAATGTCGGTGTGCATTTTTTGGGCCGAAGGGCCTGTTTCTGCACTGTAGGAATTCTACGATTCTATATTAATCAGTTAAAACCCTCTAACTGATTAAAGACTTAACAGCATCTTAGGTTTGTTTCGTACATCCTCGTAAAAGACCCTTTGATCTTTTACTTATAAATTCTGTGCCTGATACTACGTCTCTCACTAACACCTGAAGGAGGAGTAAGGCTACGAAAGCTTGTGTTTTCAAATAAACCTGTTGGACTATAACCTGGTGTTGTGTGATTTCTGACCTTGCCCACCCAGTCCAACACCAGCACCTCCTCATCATCCCCTAGATTTGTACCATCAGCAAACCAGGAAATATTACATTTGATTCCACCATTCAAACTGTTGATATAATCATAACATCTGTGACCCAAGCACCGAATCCTGCAGTTCCCTCTAGTCATCAAACTCACTCTGAAAAAGATCCATTTATTCCTATGGAAGAATTCCTGGAGATGAGTTTGTGTCGCTCCAGAATGAAATATTGATCTATTTTTTCTAACGTGCAGTCTAGGCGTCACCCATGTTATGACATTACTGATTTACCTCTCTAAACCTTCTGGATCTAGCACCTCTTTCTGCCATATTGGACTATTGCCTTTGAACTGGGCATCAGCATAGGTGCAGAAGTTATGCGTGTGTACGACACAGCTATAAAACTTCACAATTACAGCAAAATTTAAAGTTGTTCAAGACAGTTTCAGAACGGTTAACAACAGATACAGATCCGCCATGGAAAACTGCTTCAAAATTTAATGCTGAGCCTGAGAGATACGACAGTGCAGCTTGTACAGGAAATGTAACACAGGTGTATTAAAAGTTATTTTAACAGAGACGCTGTTCCTGAGGTATTTGATGAGACATATCTGGTAGCCTCCTTTCAACAAAAGCAGATAATCATTATGAAATTCAATATCAACCCCATCTGAGCCAGTGCAACCTTTGGCTGTCTGAGAAAAATGGTGTTTGAAGATACATACCTCAGAACCAGAATCAAGGTCAAGGTCTACAGAACAACAGTTCTACGTGCACCTCTGTATGCATCAGAGACATGGACAAAGGACAGGAAATATCTCAAGTCCCTAAAGAAATATGACAAAAATGCCTCCACAGAGTCCTGCAAATCCAGTGGCAAAATAGGCCTTCCAACATCAGTGTCCTCACTCAGGCCAACACCTGCAGCTTCAAGGGACAGGTTACTGCAAATCAACTGTGAATCAGATGTGTTGGATGGGCCATATCATCCGCATTGCTAACATAAGACTTTCAAAATAAGAAAATGTTTCAAGGTTATTTTCAAAGCCTCCCAAAAAAAATGCAATATCCCCATTGTCGAACGGAAATCTCTTTCTCAAGACTACCTAAGCTGGAGATGGAGTATCTGCTAAGGTGCCAACATCCCAAACATCTCTATCAGGCCCAGATAGAGGCAAAATGCAAACAGCAGAGGAACAAGTCGAAATCTGAGCATCTCAACCCCCACCTCTTCAAACACTATGTGCCCCACCTGCAGCAGGGTGTACGAACCAACACTAGACTGCCTAGTCGCCTAATGACTATCTCCAGAATGGTATAAAGTCATCCTTCGTCTCCAGGAACTGTATAAACTAACTGGGTTGAATGGTGCTGTATCTTTTTTGTAAGTTTACCTCAGAAGATTTTGGCATTCAGGAGTTCTTTTCCATGCTTACGTGATATGAGAGGATGGATACGGCAGTGCTTGGCCATAGTCTTTGTACCAATAGCAGCACAAACCTGATGATGGAATTATCATACATGGTGTGCAAGATTTATACATTTCCTTTACACTGAAAATATATGAAACAAACAGTGAAACTTGTAAATTATTTTAATCAGACTCACCAGGTGGTACGAAGTTATCCTTTTCAGGCTCTCCATTCTATGGGAAATTAAGTTAGAGATTAGGAGATACCTTGCATGGGAAACAGGGTATTTTAATCTCCCCACTCCCAGCCTCATCCCATGACCAGCCCTCCCTCTCATCCCCGCCTCCTTGACCTGACACAACCTGTCCATCTTCTTTCCCACCTATCTGCTCCTCCCATCTTATTGACCAATCCCGACCACTGCCTACCTGCACTCACCTATCACCATCCCACGCACCTTCCCCATCCCCATCCCTCCTCTTTCTATTCATTTCTGAGATCCCTTCCCCCTCCCCCATTTCTAAAGAAGGGTCCCGACCCAAAATGTCAACTTTCCTGCTCCTCTAATGCTGCCTGGCCTGCTGTGCTCCTCCAGCTCCACACTGTGTTATCTCTAACTCCAGCATCGGCAGTTCTTACTATCTCAGAGTGTTTAATCACACCACTTTCCACCTGCCTCTCCCCTTTCAGTTTTGGATTGGTGACAATATCCTTTACAGCTGAGAGTCTGATGCTTACCGATGACCATTTAATGCAAACTGAATTCACTGCTACTAATAACTACCAAATTGGCCAAGTGTTCATCTGATCTTAAATCAGTTCTTTATCAACTTTACCTTCCGTAGCTTCATCTGTTTATGAAAAAATGCGTTCCATTCCTTTTTTCTGGACTCATTTTCTCCATCTGATTCGTTATCACCATCTTCATTACCATATCTGAAAGACAGTGGAATCAACTAAACAAGAGGACTGAACTGGTCAAATAACAAGAATTCAGGCTGCAATAATTTGCAACAGACCATTTCACACAATGTGACAACTCCTAACAGTCACAGTAGTCACTGCCTATCTGTAAATCCATGCCGATGTCATATGCTAAAAGTGATGAAATAATATGCAGAATGATTTGATATTGTGGAACTTGTTGTATTCCTCCTGCTAAAATCTTCAGGCTTTTACAAGCCAAGTTTAGTGTCACCAAATCATTGCTTCTTGGCATGCTTGATTTCACTGAATGAGTTTCCATCTTGCAGTTTGTGTCCTGCATTGAACCAAATCTTTACGCATGGTTTTGTGAAAAAAGAAAACGTTACAACTCAGACCAAGCAAGGTAGATTCCGATTGGTCAGGGGGCTGTCATGGGGAAATCAGCAGGGATTGACACTCTCTATGATCTTTCCTCAATGAAAGAGGTGCAATTAAGGGACAAATTCCTTTTTGCCTACATAGAACAGGGTCCTGTATGTTATTATATGTAGCTTCTAATAATGCAAATGGATCACACTGCCTAACGGATCATCTTAAATTGGTTTCCTGTCTAATTCTGAGCACAGTCAGAATTACTTAATGAACGTTCCCAATAGTAGAATCACATCTGGACATGGTACATTGGACATGGTATTCTGAGGTTTGCAAGCACAAACTGGTTGAGCACATTTTGCACAATGCGAATGGTCAAAGAGATGTGTTGTTTGACGTGGTCTGCCAGTCATTGGGATGTACGACTTAACAAAGATGGCATTGCGCTCACACCTACTCATATCACATTACTCATTTGTGTGGCAGGTAAAACGTCCTTTTGACTTTATAGGAGTCTCCCACACTCAAGAACACCATTTGTGTTTGTACTGCAAATTAGCAGTTTATGACGGCAAGCTTCACCTGTTATTCAAATTTTTGAGACACCTTTAGTGATAAATACCTACCCTAACCAAACCTCTACTTGCTGTATCTTGCACAACTCATGAAAAGACCCACGGACCACATGTGTTCCTGAACAGTGCAGTCAACACAAATCAGTCTGGATATAATTTTCAGCATAGATAAAATACCGGGTAAGTATGTCATAAGTCTCAATGATTGCCAGATGTTGTTATATCAAACAACATATCCCTTTGACAATCCACCACAGCCCATATGCTGATCGTGCTCAACCAATCCATGCTTGCAAACCTCAGAAGGCGATTTAAAGTTTTAGCTAAGATCTGTAGCTCAGGTTGTAGATAAGGTTGTTGACTTGCTCACCGAGCTGGCTTGTTTTTGTTCAAATGTTTCATCACCACGCTACGTGACATCATCAGTGGAGCCTCCGATGAAGTGATGTTAATTTTATTCCGCTTGGAATTTATACTGTCTGGTCCATTATGGCGAGTACTGTCATTTCCAGTTTTGATCTGTATGAGTTTGTATATGGGGTCCAATTCTATATGTTTGTTGATTGAAGTATGGGTGGAGAACCATGCCTCTAGAAATTCCCATGCATGTCTATGTTTGGCTTGGGCTACTGTGGTTACTTTGTCCCAGTTAAACTGATGGCCATCATTGCCTGAATGTACAGACTGCCACAAACAGGACAGACAGGAAGGAAACTAGCCATCAGCATACATGAACATCAGCTAGCAGCAAAACGGCATGATGAACTCTCCTTAATATCTGTACATTCAGACAACGAAGGCCATCAGTTTACCTGGGACATAGTAACCATAGTAGCCCAACAAACATATAGAATTGCACCCCATATATAAACCCATACAGATCAAAACCAGAAATGACAATACTCACCATAATGGACCAGACAGTATAAATTCCAAGTGGAGTAGAATAACATCGCTTCATCGGAGGCTCCACTGATGATGTCACCTAGCATGGTGACAAAACATCTGAACAACAACAAGCCAGCTCGGCGAGCAAGTCAACAACCTCACAAGACCATGCCCAACATTAGATGTGATTCGTCTATTGGCTGCCATTTACTGAATAACCCTGACTAAGCTAAGAACCACATGGGAAACCAATTTAAGATCATTTGTCAGGCTCACAGCATGATGAATTTGCCCTTGCTATTTGCTTTGTATAATTAACACAAAGGATCCTGTTCTATGTAGGCTAAGGAATTTGATCACGTTGTACCATTTTAATTGAGGAAAGGGTCATTGGAACTGCCAATCCCTGCTGCATTCCCCAATGACAGTGCCCTGACCAATCAGAATCTACTTGCCTGGTCTGAGATTTCACAGCTAACGACGATTGAGAGCTAATAGTTCCTGCGGCATCTTCATGCCAATTATAATTAAATAAATTAGTGTTATCTTAAATTGTTTGGTTCTTTGCTATCAGTCCCAATGAGTGCAAGATAAAAGTTTTGATTGTGTGTTTCCAGTCACGTCCATCAGCTCTCAAAGATAGCATTGTACTGTTAGCGATGTGTGAAGCCAGGTTTGACAAACTAAGGAGAATTTTTCCTTAATCCATTAATCTCAAACCAACAACAAAACATCTGTTTTCATGATAAATCAACATTAATTGTGCTTTGATAGAGAGGTTGGTCATGCAGTTCCAAAATGCAATTGGTGACAATGAGAACCCTTTAGGAGATGGCTTGTCCATTGTGAGCCTGGTAACATCTCAAATTTAGCTACCGTCTCCTTTCTTACAATGTTCAAACAAAGTGCCAACATTTGCATACACTATGCATCAATTGCAAATATTGGTAATAAATCTTACCATGATGAACATTACCTTTCAAAGCCATAGCCCTTCCTTCCTCCTTCATACAGATCGTGGATGTACCCAAATGGCCCCTGGGATGTTGGCATTTTAACAGATGTCTGAGCCTTGCTGATTTCGAATCTCTGAAGGGAATCCAGCTGTCTCATCACAATCTCTGGATTCTTACAATGATCACAGGTTCGATTACAGGCTGGCACCTCATCTCCAAAATACTTGGCAATGGCTGCATGTCGACACCTTCAACAAAATAATCGAGAGAGTCAGCTTCAAAACCTGATGACACCCTGCATTATCCTGCAGTGAGCACTCAACTGACAAATACTACATGGAACAAATAAGGAGGATGCACACCATGTAACTTTCTTGAATATGTTTTTGATTAAAATGTGAAATTCTTGTTTTGTTCTCAGTTCTTCTGATGCCCCAGATAATGCTCTTGACTGCAGCAACATTTTCCACAGTGCAGTGCACAAATCAAACCCAGGGACAGCCCTTCCTCCAATTCTGTCTTATCATCAAGAAGTCTTCTTTCAGCAAGTCCCTAGAAAATCATCATTCGAGGAAGTAACGTGCTGGAGGAGAAGGTTGGCACTCTGCTTTCTTTATGCTTTTTAATGGACTAACCAACTCACAGGCCACCTTTTATTCTAGGATATTATACATACCTTTTATCTTGCAATTTACAAGAGTCATAGGGTGGGATCTTTGCTACATGTTATACACCAGGAACATATAGCATTTGGATCATGCACAATTCACTCTTGCAGGGACTATTTAATCTCTCGGTTATGCACACCTAAGTCAAGCTACATCCTATAACATCTATCTGGCCACGTAATTTTATATTCCAAGCTTGCCTTCCTAGACATGATATTCCCAGGTTAAACACTGTAATCCTCACACCCACTTCAAACCTGATATTTGTTTAGCTTTTCATTGCATCTTATGAAAAAGGTGTATGTCACAGCAAGACCTTGGAAATTTTACAATACAGCGTGGGATTGACCTCAGTATCAAAACATTTAAACTCTGCTCAATTACAACTTTAACAGCTAATGAAATAAGAACAAGGGACTGAGTACAAATTTAAGATTACAGAAAGAATTGAAGTGTAGAAATTTTTTTTTGTAGAAACTATTTACAGATGGTGGCTACAATAGAGATTTGTCTTTCACAAATATCATTAATAAACTTTCTTTTGAAAAAGACAAATATTTAAGGGTACAATTGAGTTAGCAGAAAAGGGAGTTTGGCTCATTGATGCAGACTTGATGGAGTTAAAAGATATGCTTCTGTACTGTGACATACCAAAACGCCCGGAACAGTGAGCAGCAATTTGCTGAAGTCTGATGATATATACTGCACCCAGTACAGAGAGCATGCACTAAACTGACACAGAGATTGTACTGCTGTCAGACTCAGCAGCCTGACCAACATTGATTAAAGAAAGCACACTAGTTTGCTTGCAATCCTTTATGAAATGTGAAACTCAGTGTCACTGCACTGACAACTCAAAAAAACCATCTGCGGAACAGCTGAGAATTGGAACAGTGTACAAAAAAGGCGCTGGAAACAAGCAGAGTTGTAGTGTGGAATTAGAAGCAGAAGAGGGAACGGAAAAGCAAGCACATTGCAACACTTGCTTCATATTAGCAGTAAGAATTTATTGTCGATAACAGCTGTCAGAGTACAAGAGAAGCCTTTAAGTTTGGGTTGCATGCAAATGAGAATTAGCATCCAAATGTGTTGTTGTCCTGTTTAACTTACGGCCGCTGGAATACTGGCGATGAAAGACCCACAATTAATACGGCTAATGGGGGAAAAAAGAGAAGAGAATAGAAACCTAGTTCTGCACTTTTGATTGGAAATGAAGAATTGACAGCAGCTTTCAAGTCCTACAAAAAATACAGATTTCCCATTTCACTGCATCTTTGGAGCTCAAATACTAGCAAATGCATCAATTATGTGTGTGGTGACCACTACCATAGAAAGCTCCATTTATAAGACTGCGGCACCATGGAGCCTTGCGCTCCCAGATCATGCAGAACAAAAACTACTAAAGCCTCCCAGCTCAGTTCCTTCTTCATCAATTCCAACTAGAAAGAATGCATGTGGACACAGGGCAGGATTGGGCTTGGCTGTGATGGCTAAACCTACAGATGAAAAACCTCCTGCTGCCCATCATTCAGACCTGCACACAAAAAGTGGGCACTTGGACAAAACACAGGAGAGTTGCCAGGACTTGTGGAATTGACCTTATGAGAATGTTCCAGTATCTCTAATGCCTACATTGGTCCTCCATCTTTGTAAACAAAGGTAGTTCTGAAAGGGCTATCAGACAAACTGACAGGCTTAAGACCATTAGACATGGGAAAAGAAGAAAGCTATTTTGTCCATTAAGTCTGCTCCACCATTCAAAAGATGATCTGATAATCCTCAAATTCACTTTCCTTCTTTATCCCCATAATCCTTAATTCCGTTACCAATTATAAATCTATCTTAGTCTTGAATATACTCAGCCTCAACAGCCCTCCACAGTAAAGAAAGCTTCAACACTAAATTAAACCACTTGCATGGAAACGACTTAATGATGAAAAATATATTGAATAGCAAAGGTCAAGAAAAATGTGTAATTTCATGGACAAGATCATCCACGTTGTGACAGGCTCTCTCATCTTAAGTAATTGGAAGCAAAACAGAAGCACATCTCCACAATAAAGTGGATACTGCAACAATGGACAATAAATGCCAGCCCAGCAATGCCCACATTATGAATGAATAAAAAAAATCTAGTGCTATAGTTTTAATACCAGGTGCATGGTCCAATAATGAGCTCTCTACCATCCAATTGCTGGAGTGTGACCTCGCTACTTAATTCTTGGCTAATTAGAATATGAGTCTGCTCCCCAGTTCTTGATCCAACACTGGCAACTCAATCCCATTACTCCATGGTAATTTGATTTGTCTAATGTCATTATTATGAACAAAAAGAAAGAGTGACCGAAAGGGAGGAAATCAAGATCAACAATAAGAAATTGAGGGCCAAATGTCTCTCTCTGGAGGTGCTGATTGTTAGAAAAGATGAGTTTTGATTGCTGATAAGCACCCAATGGCCCCAAAGATTACCTAAGTATATGGGGTAAATGATAGTATCAAACCAAGAGGAAAACATTAACTTACATTTATATAGAGTCTTTAACACAGCACAATGTCCTCAGGTACTTCACAAGAACATTACCAATCAAAATCTGACAACAGAGCATATCAGGACAAAGGAGTTGAACAGCAAAAGCCACAGATGCAACTTTAAGGAATATTTTCAAGGAGGAGAAACAGAGATATGACAAAATTTAGGAGGCAAACCTAGAGCTTAGCAGCCAAGGCAGCTGAAAGCCCAGCCATCAAATGGTGGAATGCAGAGATCTTGAAGGCTTTAAGACTGGGATTAGAAGTGACATGGCTACAGTGGGATATGAAACCAAAGTTGAGAATCTTTAAATTGTTGCATGGCTTAACTGGGAACCAATGTAAGTCAAAATGCTGGGATAGGCAAATGGAATCTGGTGCAATTTCAGAAAAGCAATACACAGTTTTGAATGAGTAAAAGTTGATTTAGGATACGAGATGGGAGGCTGGCCAATAGTGTGTTAGATCGTGAAGTCTAGAGGTAGTAAAGGTGTGGATGACGTTTTCAGCAACAGTGGAATGAGGCAGTGTTACAGAGGTGAAAATAGGCAATCTTGGTGATGGAAAGGTCATCATGACATTGCTTTAAAACAACATTTAATCAATGATCATCTGCCACTGAAACTCAGTTTGAGTTCCTCTAGGACCACTTGGTTCCAGACCTTACAACAGTCCTGGTTTGAACATGAACAAAGTATCCAAATACCAGACATGAACCAATAGTGACTATCCTTGACATCAAGACAGCATCTGACCAATTATGGCGTCAAGGAGCCCTGGTAAAATCAAATGAATATTGAAAAACTTCCCCATGGACTGAAGTCACACCTAAAATAAATGGTTGTGGTTTTTGTACGCCCATCAATTTAGTTTCAGGATCTTACTACGGGAATTCCTTAGGAAGTAGCTTGGCCCAACCAACTTTAACTGTTCCTTCACCATAATTTCAGAAATGGGCATGATTGCAGGATTCAGTGTCTTTTGTGACTGCAGAAAATGAAGCTGACTGCACACGTGAGCAGTAAGGCCTTGACAACATTCCAGATTGAGTTGATAAGTGATAAGTAAAATCAGTGTCGTACAGTTCCAAGCAATGACCATGACCAAGAGAATCTAACCATATCCCTTTGATATTCAACAAAATTACCATTGCCAGCCATCAAAAATCAAGATACTTGGGTCAATACTGACGATAACGGCCAAATAAATTCTGGTCAGAGGTTTGTACTCTGTTGCAGGTTATTCACCTTCTGACTCCCAAAGCTTTCCACTACCTACAGACAACAGAGTGCAATGGAATACTCTTCACTTGATTGACTAAATGCTACTTCAACACCACTCTAGGAACTCGTCACCATCTAAGACAAAGCAGCCAAACTAGGTAAGGACCCTATTCATCTTCCTAAACATGTATTCCCTTCACCACCAGTGTGCAGTGGCATCAGTGTGTACCATCTGAAAGATGCACTGTAGCAACTTGCCACGCAATTTGCACATAATCCTAATGCATTACTGTTCTTTCATTGCCGCTAGATCAAAATTCTGGAATGGAAACTGTAGAAGTTTAAGAAAGTAGCAATAACTGCTGACCTTACCAACAACACACACATGCCATGCACAAAAAAAATAAAGTGCAGCATCAAAGATATGGAAAGTGAAAATGCAGCAGACCGGTGAAGAAACTGTAGGATCTTAGTCACAATATTTGCACGTTAGATAGATTTGGAAATTGTGTGATTGGATTAGAACATTTCAAATGTCACTTTATTATTTAGGAAAGACAAAGTTCATTTAACTACAGATCCATCAGTCGTGGGAAGTCGCTGAGATCAATCACCAGGGACAGAGTGACAGAGCACTTAGACAGTTTGAACAAGCATGGAATTGAGACGAGTCGGTCACACCAGAAAAATGTAGCTTTTTTTTTACCCTAGAGATCACTAACATGGTGAATGGATGTTGTCTATACAGATTACGGAAAGATATTTGACAAGGTTCCAAATAAGATGTCGCTTTCAAGAAAAAAACAGTATGAATTGGAGGATAACCCTCTGATGTTGGGTTGGAAACATAGACTGGAAATTGGTTGGGAAGTAAGGGACAGTTTAGTGGTTAGGCAAACATTTAATGATTAGTGGGACTTAGATTAAAGAATAGAGAGTATATATCCAAGGTTGCTAAAGATAACAAATTAGGAGTTTGTAATCTGTTTAGGTTGCAAGAAGGGCAAATCAAAAAATTCTCTGAATGCCTAGTGATGACGAACTGTGGGGAAACAAAAGATTTAGATTACCACCCACAAAAGTCACTAAAAGGCAATGCACAGGTATGATAAATTAAAAAATGCTCATGTAATGTTGACCTCAATCTCAAGAGGGAGACAACGATTTCTAACTTATAGAATCATACAGCACAGAAACAGACCCTTTGGTCTAACTTGTCCATGCAGACCAAACATCCCCATCTGACCTGGTCCCATTTGCCAGCATTTGGCCCATATCCCTCTAAAGCCTTTTTATTCATGTGCCCTTCCAGATGCCTTTTAGAAGTTGTAATTTTACCTCCCTCCACCACTTCCTCTGGCAGCTCATTCCATACACGCACAACCCTCTGGGTGAAAAAGTTACCCCTCAGGTCCTTTTTAAATCATTCCCCTCTCACCATAAACCTATGCCCTCTAGTTTTGGACTCTCCCACCCTAGGAAAAAGATTTTGGCTATTTGGCCTATCCATGCCCCTCATGATTTTATAAACCTCTGTAAGGTCACCCCTTAGCTTCTGATACTCCAGGAAAAATGCCCCAGCCTATTCAGCCTCTCCCGATACCTCAAACCCTCCAGACCTGGCAACTTCCTTGTAAATCTTTTCTGCACCCTTTCAAATTAAACAATATCCTTCCTATAGCAGGGTGACCAGAACAAAGGGCAGTGGAAATTTGGAACTGACTTTGTCAAATGGCTGTTAATGCTTGGGGTCAAATGAAAGCCTGAGATTGTTTAACTTTGTTGGTAAAATATCAAGGGAAATGAAGTATTGGTGGGTTAATAGATTTAAGATTTAGATCAGCCATGATCTAATTGAGTTGGAGTATAAATTCAAAGGGCTGAAGGGCTTCCTCCTGCTCCTGTGTCAACATATACTCAGCTTCTGATAAATCAGTTTCAGATCTAACACAGAGCATAGTCTTTTCGACTAGCTAAACCGTATTTGAGCAATGGGGTACTAACCATATATAGCACACAAGGAAGTTTAGGCAAATAATTTCTGTAAAAAATATTTATTAAAGCAATTAATTCCAATCCACTCCCTTATACTCTGAATACAGCAGGGAATCAGTTACTCGTATTGGTCTGCAGGAGGGACTTTGCTGCTCTCATACTTGTTGTAATGAATATTAATGGGTTTAACCAATGCATTCCAATGCCTATGAGAAATGGCTTTGTCCTTCATCTCAGGCCAAGCGATAGCAAACACAGCTCCTCTATTCTGTCAGAGATAGTAGGAACTGCAGATGCTGGAGAATCTGAGATAACAAGGTGTAGAGCTGGATGAACACAGCAGGCCAAGCAGCGTCAGAGGAGCAGGAAAACTGACGTTTCGGGCCTAGACCCTTCTTCAGAAATCCTCTATTCTCTGACCGGTGGCCAAGAGAACCTCAAAAAACTCACTTCTTTGAAAACACCTTCTGTTTGAGTGTAGTTGCTGTTATTTGCTGTCAGACTGCAGTGTAGACAAAGTATGTGAGAGCCACAGAGCAGAACAGAATGTGGCACTATAGTGTAGCAAATCTAGATGAAAGAAGGTAAGAACACTGATCTGATCTTATCAAGCCAGTCTGACACTTCTTAGGAGCTTGAAGTGCTTTTGTAGAGACTGAAGTAAAAACACAACATTCAGTAACATATCTACAACATAAACATGCCAGGAATGGAGTTGAGAATTTAACTTAACCATGAGTTTACCCCAGAATGGAGATGGAAGAAGTAAAAGGAATGTAAAATACAAACAATATTACTGGAAAGTGACAGTGGAAGAGAGTGATAGAGTCACATAATATGCTGACCTCCCCTTTCCAAACTGGGGTGTCTAAGATTACATGGTTTCTGTTTTGCTTTATTTGCTTATGTCTGATTAGCACATTACATCTCTGCCAGATATTGATGAAATGAGAGTGTTTTCTTTTAGGTGGCCTATGCTTTTTCCTAAGTTAAGACAGGAAGCCGATCTTTGCAGTGATCCTCCACACAGAAAAGTTTGGATAAGGGTTACTGCGGTCTGGAACCAAAACACTAAGGTATTCAATAAGACAGATATTCTTTCTGCATTATGGAGGTTGTCTTAGAAAATCCTCTGAAGTCGGCTGAGCAGATTTCTCCATTCTGTTTCAGCAGGCTGGTGTAACCATCCATGTGGCTGACAACTCAGTGCAGTCAACATTCAAGATGTTAGTAAGGATCAGGTTCCAATAGGTGGGAGATTGCCATCATCTCTTACAGTTCAGTTACTCCAGAAAAATACAGAACCTACATTAAAATAACACTTTTTATTATTCGGTCATGGGATATGGATCTCATGGCCTGGACCAGCACTCATTACCCATCTTTAATTGTCTGGGGGTGATGGTGAGCAACAGTCTTGCATCACTACAGCCTATGTGATGAAGGAACATCCACACTTCTGTTAGGAAGGTAGCTCTGGGATTTTGACCCAGGATAGTGAGGAAACAGAGATACATTTCCAAATCAAGATGGTGGGTTTTGAGTTGGATGGGAACTTCTACTTGGTGGTATTCCTATGCATTCACTCTCATCTTTCTAGATGGTAGAAATCTTTGGGTTTAAGAGATGCTGTTGCAGGAGCCATGTTGATTTGCTGTGGTTTATTAGTATTTACATAGTAATTTTTACTACTTCAGGATACTCTAAAACTTTTGACAAGCAATGAAATGGTGTCAAAATGTATTTACTGTTTTAATTTGGGAAATATGCAAGTCAATTTGTGCACAGGGATATCTCACAAATGACAATGAGATAATGACCAAACATGTTTTGGTGGCCAGGACACTGGGGCAACTCTCCTACTTTATTTAAAATGGCAGTCTGGGCCTCAGTTTAACAGCTTATCCACAAATATAGCAGCGTTGTGCTGAAGCATCAGCCTGATTCATGTATGCTGGTCTCTGGAGCAGAACTCAAACCCACACCCTCTAACTCAGAAGCCAGAGTGTTACCTGTATTGTACACAGTTATAGAGTCATACAGCACGGAAACAGACCCTTTGGTCCAACCAGTCTATGTCAACCCTAATCCCAAACTAAACTAGTCCCGTTGCCTGCACTTGGCCCATATCTCTCCAAACATTTCTTATTCATATACTTATCTATGTGTTTTCTAAATGTTGTAACTGTACCTGCATCCATTCCATACACGAACCACACACTGTTTAAAAAAAAAATTGCCCCCCATGTCTTTTTTAAAACTTTGTCCTCTCACCTTAAAAATATGCCTCATCGTCTTGAACTGCCCCACCCTAGAGAAAAGACACCTGCCATTCACATTATCTGTACCCTCATGATTTTATAAGCTTCTTTAGGGTCACCCCTCAACCTCCTATGCTCCAGTGAAAAACATCCCAGCCTATCTAGCCTCTCCCATAATTCAAACCCTCCATTCCCAGCAACATCCTGATAATTCTCTTCTGAACCTTCTTCAAGTTAATAATGTCCTTCATATAACAGGGTGATCAAAACTGGACACAGTACTCTAGAAGAAGCCTCACTAACGTCCCATACAATCTCAACATTAAGTCCCAACTCCTATACTCTGAGCAGTGAAGGCAAGTGTGCTACACGCCTTCTTAATTACCCTACCCATATGTGATGCAAACTACAAAGAATTATGGACCTGAACCCCTAGGTCTCTCTGTTTTACAACTCTACACAAGGCCCTGCTTTTAATTATAAACGTCCTGCCCTTGTTTGTTTTACCAAAATGCAATATCTCACATTTATCCAAATTAAACTTCATCTGCCACTCTTCAGCCCACTGACTGAATTGATCAAGATCTCTTTGTAACCTTAGATAACCTTCTTCACTGTCCATTATACCACCAATCTTGGTGTCATCCGCAAACTTACTAACCATAATCTCATTTAAATTGTTTATATAAATGACAAACAAAAATGGACCCAGCACCAATCCACGTGGAACACCATGGATCATAGGTCTCCAGTCCAAAAACAACCCTCCACTATCACTATGTCTCCTAATGTTAAGCCAATTTTGAATCCAATTGACAAGCTCACCTTGAATCCCATGTGGTCTAATTTTACCAATTAGTCTACCATGAGTAAAGCCTTTGACAAGGTTCCACAGGTCCAAGCACCTGAAAGGTTAACTGATATTTTAGTTAACTTAAGGGCGGCACTGTTGCTAACACTGCTACCTCATTGCGCCAGGGACCCGGGTTCGATTCCACCTTCGGGTGAGTATCTGTGCGGAGATTGCACATTCTCCCCACGTCTGCATGGGTTTCCTCCGGGTGCTCTGGTTTCCACCCACAGTCCAGAGATGTGCAGGTTAGGTGGATTGGCCATGCGAAATTGCCCATAGTGTTCAGGGATGTGTAGGTTAGGTGGGTTATCGGGGGATGGGTCTGGGTGGGATGCTCTGAGGGTTGGTGTGGACTTTTTGGGCCAAAAGGCCTGTTTCCACACTGTAGGGATTCTATGATGATGATATCATGAAATACGTTTTATGTACTTTTAAGTATATCCTGAGTTTAGTTAGGACTCTCATAATTCAGTAATATAATACTGATAAAATAATAAATAATAAAATACAATATAACTAACTCTTAAGTACTATGTAATAAATGTCTATTTATCAAAAACTGAGCCTCAGTTCTACTAAATCTGAGATAGCATCCTTTCCCACTTGCTGTTAGTAACTTAGACTGATACCAATAAGAAGAACTGATGACAGCGAATATAGCCAAGGCAACACAGTTGGTTTTGGTGGACATGACCACGAAAGATACCACATGTAGGCTGAGCTGATATCCCAATGTGCCACAGTTGACATCATGTTCCGAATGTACATGTCATGTACATTTTAAACTTTAAGCTACTACCTTAAAATTTTGATCACACTGTTAAAATAGCTATCGCAAACCACATGACCTTAGGACTATATGGAACTCAAAGTGCAAAGTATAAAAGAATTAGCTAACTAAGTATGGACATTCACAATTAAGCAGGAATTCACACATCCCTTTGTTTAAGGATAGATCATCAGCAAGAGACCTACAGCATTCCAACCAGATTGTCTTCCTGTTTCACCGAGGAGATACGACATCAAAACTCTTTGCGGCTGGGCTGAATGTGAATGAATCTGATCAATCTTCCAGCAGTTGGTTCCCTCATCTAAACTAAGCGTGCATCTCAAGGTGTCAGGTGACTGCACAGGATGCATAATCAACATTTCACTTTTTCTGTAAAAAGGGCTTGGAAATTGGGCAAGGTTTGTAAATGATTTGGATGAAGGAGTGGAAGGGTGGATTAGCAAGTTCGCGGACGATACGAAGGTGGGTCGCGTTGTGGACAGTGCGGAGGGCTGTTCTAGGTTACAAAGGGACATTGATAGGATGCAGAGCTGGGCTGAGAAGTGGTAGATGGAGTTTAACCCTGAAAAGTGTGAGGTGATTCATTTTGGAAGGATAAACTTGAAAGCAGAATACAGGGTTAACGGAAAGATTCTTGGCAGTGTGGAGGAGCAGAGGGATCTTGGGGTTCATGTTCACAGTTCCCTGAAAGCTGCCACCTAGTTGGATAGAGTTGTTAAGAAGGCGTATGGTATGTTAGCTTTCATTAATAGAGGGATCGAGTTCAAGAGCCGTGAAGTTATGCTCCAGCTATACAAAAGCCTGGTTCGGCCACATCTGGAGTATTGTGTCCAGTTCTGGTCGCCTCATTACAGGAAAGATGTGGAGGCGTTGGAAAAGGTGCAGAGAAGATTTACCAGGATGTTGCCTGGAATGGAGGGAAGGTCTTACGAGGAAAGGTTGAGAGAGCTCGGGCTTTTCTCTTTGGAACGACAAAGGATGAGAGGTGACTTGATAGAGGTGTACAAAATGATCAGAGGTGTAGATAGAGTGGACAGCCAGAGACTTTTTCCTAGGGTGGAGATAGCTATTAAAGGGGAGCATAGTTTTAACGTGAGTGGAGGTAGATACAGGGGAGACGTCAGAGGTAGGTTCTTTACTCAGAGAGTGGTAGGGATGTGGAATGCCTTGCCGGAGAGGGTAGCGGAGTCGGCCTCATTAGGGGCATTTAAGCGGCTATTAGATAGGCATATGGATGATAGTATAAGGTATGGGTGGAGGTTAGATAGACCTTAGGATTAGGGTAAAAGTTCGGCACAACATCGTGGGCCGAAGGGTCTGTACTGTGCTGTACTGTTCTGTGTTCTATGTTCTGTGTTCTAAGTTACCTGATGAGGACATTATTTTGTTACCTGCTTTTAACACAAGAAGCTTTTCTGCAAAGCCAGAGTTCCAGCAGAAAGTCATCGCTTGCTGCAAGTCAACTAAGCATCTTAGGACTATCTTAAAGGAGGGGAACTCCCCAGCCTGCTCCAACTTTGAATTCAGCTGAGAATCAACCTCAGAAATTTGATTGTAAGAAGCCTTACAGCTTACAAAGAATCCTCTGCTTTGCAACACCTTCTCTTCAGCTAAAATATTAACTCATGTAAGAAACTAAAGGAAGGCTGAAACAATCATAGATTGTAATTATATTGTTTTATCTTTGTTTGTGTGGTATTGTGTGCAAGATGTCACATTATAAATGTTCAGGGTTTCTTTTTAGATATTTGTCCACACCATCTGGGTGTCACTGGCTATGCCAGCATGTATTGTCCATCCTGAATTGCCCAATGGACAGTTAAGAGCCAACAATATTGCTTTAGGTTTGAAGTCACATGTAAGCCAGACCAGGTAGGATGAGAGATATCTTACCCTAAAGGGCATTCGCAAACAAGATGAGTTTTTATGACAATCAACAGTGGTTACATGGCGACCATTAGACTAGTTTTCAGAGATAGTAGGAACTGCAGATGCTGGAGAATCCGAGACAACAAGGTGCAGGGCTGGATGAACACAGCAGGCCAAGCAGCATCATAGGAGCAGAGAGGCTGACGTTTC
>NC_063354.1:45764416-45783195 GCF_021869965.1 Rhincodon typus | reverse complement strand
TCATTGGTTGTTAAATATTTACTAAAAATAAATATATAGACTGACAGAGATAGTAGGAACTGCAGATGCTGGAGAATCCGAGACAACAAGGTGCAGGGCTGGATGAACACAGCAGGCCAAGCAGCATCATAGGAGCAGAGAGGCTGACGTTTCGGGCCTAGACCCTTCATCAGAAAAGGGGGAGGGGAAGGGGGTTTTGAAATAAATAGGGAGAGAGTGGGAGGCGGATAGAAGAGGGATAGAGGAGAGGATAGGTGGAGAGGAAACAAACAGGTCGAAGAGGCGGGGATGGAGCCAGGAAAGGTGAGTGTAGGTAGGGAGTTAGGAAGGGGATAGGTCAGTCCAGGGAGGACGGACAGGTCAAGGGGGCGGGATGAGGTTGGTCGGTAGGAGATGGAGGTGCGGCTTGAGGTGGGAGGAGGGGATAGGTGGGAGGAAGAACAGGTTAGGGAGGCAGGGACGAGCTGGACTGGTTTTGGGATGCGGTTGGGGGAGGGGAGATTTTGAAACTTGTGAAATCCACATTGATACCATTGGGCTGCAGGGTTCCCAAGCGGAATATGAGTTGCTGTTCCTGCAACCTTCGGGTGGCATCGTTGTGGCACTGCAGGAGGCCCAGGATGGACATGTCGTCTGAGGAATGGGAGGGGGAGTTGAAATGGTTCGCGACTGGGAGGTGCAGTTCTTTGAATACTAATTTTGCCATCTGCCATGATGAGATCTGACCCATGCCCCGGAACATTAACCTGGTGTTACAGATTACTAAGCCAACTATGCCAATCCTTCACTAAAGCTACCTCTGTGAGAAGAAATAACCTTTCTCACTTTAAACTCTCAAAATCTTGCTTTTGGAAATTGAGATAATCAGTCTAAGGGAAAGAAAACATATAGTCTTGACATACAAAACAAACAAACTGATCACTGGCCAGAGAAAAACTCCTGATTTCTATCTACGACAGTACTGCAGGAAAGAATAGAAATGCTGGAAATGAGTAACATGTCCAACCATTGAAGAAGCTCTGCAGGTGCCGTTAAGGCCTGTATTATACATCACTTTTTTCTATTGTACCTGGGAAAGTGAAGTTCAGATTCTTTAACTGCTGTGTATATTGTTCACGCTCATTCTCTGCCTAAAAATCAGATATTTCCAAATATTAAAACATAAACCTGTCTTTTACAGTGGCCCATTCATCACCTGTGTAGTAGAATTTTCATTTCCTCCTTTCCTGCAGCTCTGTTAGAATGTCTTCTAAAGCTAGTCCCTGGGAACAGTTGGATGCTACAATCAATAATCTACTCATCAAACTTCAAGAATTACACCAGTCTGACACTCTAACACGTATCTCCTTTATCATCATCCTGACATTCATCTGTGAGTACCGGCTGAAATTGTTGGGTAGAAGTTTATTACAGGTTTGCTTTGTTTTGATTTGATTTATTAATATCACATGTACAGTGAAAAATTTTGTTTTGCATGCAGTACAGGCAGATCAGACCATACAAAGATCATGGAGTGACTGAACAGAGCGAGGAATACAAAATTACACTGCAAAGAAGGTGCACAAAAAGCAAGATCAACATTAGATTAGCAATTTGAAAGGTCCATTCAACAGTCTAATAACATCAGGGAAGAATCTGTTCTTGAACCTTTTTGTATGCATATTAAAGGTTTTGCATCTTCTGTCTGACGGAAGAAGTTGGACGAGATTATAACCAGAGTGGGAGGGGTCTTTGGTGATATTGGCTCAGATGTGATGTAGGTCATTGATAGAACACAAGTAGTTATTGAATCCCGCAGTACAAAGGAACCAACATTAACTATTCAAGATGGTTCACCTAAAAGCCAGAGTCCTGATCCTCTGGGTACAATAAAAGGACAGCTTCGCTGGACCACACCAAACAGTAGTCTCGTACAAGAGACATGTGATCCTTCTGACCACACGAAGCAAATGTTTACTGTTGAACATCCTGGAGCTGACTGGAAATAGGAGTGGGCTTAGTCAGACCAGCTGTTATGTCCATGACACCATGCCAGCTGGCAATACCTAAACAGGATTGAATTTCATAATTTTTAACTTTTAGAGTAGGTGAACTTGGCAGACTAGTCTCAGTAGGCAATCTGCTCCAAACTGAACAAACTGATATTGCTATTCAACTCTAATCCCTGGTTCAGTGTTATGCTAGATTGCATGCACCTCCCAGTAAGTGCTGAGATAGTGGAAGTTGCTACCACAAGTTGAAGTGAATGGCATAAATGTGTTTTAGGTTAAACTATGTGAGCACGAGAGACAGAAAGGAACAAAATGATAAGGTGACAAGCTGAATTGAAGGAAAGCTGAGAAGGCGTCTATGGAATGTAAATTCCAGCACTGAACTGTTTGGAACGAATGGCCTGCAGCTGTGTTGTAAATGTTTTTTGAGTGACGACTGGGCAATGCTATGAATTTTGCACCCAAGGTTATACGTTTCTCTCTTATTTTCAGGTACTTTTCTCCTGTTGCTTTTTATTCCTATCATTTGTTGTTGCTGTTCCTGCAATTGCGGAAAAAGAACTGGCAGAGTGAAACCCACATTCCATCCCTAACTATATGAATCCTCAGATGAGCATGACAACACATGAGCAATGGGCTTACCTGGCAGTGGTGTACAATGAAGATAGACTGTGCTGTTCATTTGTCATGCGCCACTTTGTGCACATCTAGGATGGGACAAAACACCTGGTCGAAGAGCTGTCTCCAATTGTTGGCCCTAATATGACAGTTTTTTGGTTGGATATCAAAGGACATCTCAAAACACACTGAAAACCCTGGACCTGATAAATATATACATGTGTATACCTTCAACCGTTATCAAATACTCCAAACCCTTCACAGTTATTTAAATCCATCAATACAGTGAACACCCTCACTCTCACTTTATTCAAGCACTTTTCACCAAATGGCAGGTCTTGACACCATTGATTCAAAAAGATATATATATATATAAAACAATTAACAATGTACTACACATCAGGAAGGACCAGCAACCTTCATCCTAGCCACCATCCTGGCCAAAGTGGGACTGAGGTTTATTCAGCTCAAAGCATATAATATAACCATAAACCAAAGGACAGCTAACACACCAGCTAATTTGCTCTGACCCTGGGGAGTATTTTTTACTGGCTACCAAAATAGCCGAGTTACTATAGGGGCCTCCCATATTCATGCACATGTATATTATTTACAATCCTATTAAGCTACATAGGAGCAACCCATGATCACAGTCACCAGTAACAACAGACCTCCTGCCACAACCTGGTCTTTTTCATTCTTAAGCCAACTTTCACAGTACCTGTTTTTAAATGTCAACTGTCACAATTGATATTGATGTTAAATGCAATGCTCTACTGAGCTCCATTATTATTAATTGCTGCTTTATCCCCAGCCTCACAAACAGCCCTTCAGTACAATTGCTTCTAATTGAATTATAAATAAGAAATTTTAAACAGAGTGTTTAATAAACTGTTGCAAGTAAATGAATGGCACTAATCTGTTCTTTACAGCAATCTAGTCAATGGATCAGATTTCCTCACCTTCCTCCAAATTAACTGATTGGTCAGAACTGAGCAGAGACAGTCCAGAAACAGAATACAGATCTTTCAGGAAAGTCACAGGTTCTCACTTCAAACTCCTGACTTTGGTAAAAATTTTGGTCTATAGACACTGCAGCAAGTTGAAACGGCTGTCCCAAATGGCTCACCCCAATACAATGGTTAAATTCTGATTTACCTAAAATCCATGCACAAGTTATTTCACCTATCAAAAGGTGGTTTCTGTAACTAATTCAGTTCTGCTGTCTGAAAGAGCACAGCTCACCACCACTGGAAAGCTTCAATTATTTTTCTCAGGTGACCTCAGACATCGACAGATAGGAAACAGTTACCTGAAAGGAATGTGGTGGGGTGGGATGGGGGGCTGGTTGTAAATCACAGCCAAGTCCAATCCTGTACCAAAAACAGAAAAGTGCATGAGATCACAGCGGGTCAGGCAGAGAGAAAGCAAGCTAATGTTTTGAGTCCAGATTACTCTTCTTCAGATCGCCTGCAGTAATTTGCTCCTCCAATATCATACCATGTATCTACGTGTACATGCAAACATGAGCAAGTTCATTGATCATTGCAATTACTGTCAGCATTGGAAACCTTGGTTGTTTTTGCCCTGCTCCAAAGCACAGGAGCTGAAAGATCAACGTTTAACACCTCAACAATTAAGTTATCAAAGATTAGGAATGGAGCGTGGATCTGAGATTGCACCGATTGCTTACCACTGAACCAGAAGAATTTCAGAGACTCAATGCTGTTAATTTCTCACGTAAATTAAGGACAATGATTATCTGTGCTTCATTAATCACAGAAATAGTTCATCTTTCTACAACAGTTCATCATGTCACCAAGCAGACCACGTTCAAATGCAACAAGATCTGGACAATATCCGGGCATGGGCTGTCAAGTAATGCTTGCGCCACACAAATGCCAGCCTAAGACTATCACCCATAAGAGACAATCTAACCACCACCCCATGACATTCAATGGTGTTACCATCAAACTATTATCATCCTGGGGGTTACCACTGACCAGAAACTCAACTGGACTCATCACAGGTATTGGCTGTGAGGGCAGATCAGAGGCTGGGAATACTGCGGCAGGTAACTCACCTCCTGACTCCCCAAAGCCTGTCCACCATCTACAAGGCACAAGTCAGGAGTGTGATGGAATACTCGCTACTTACCTGGATGAATACAGCTCCAACGACACTCAAGAGGCTTCACATCATCCAGACAAAGTAGCCTGCTGATTGGCACTACATCCACAAGCATCCACTCCCTCCATCACTGATGTTCAGTAGCAACAGTGTGTACGATCTACAAGATGCACTTCAGAAATTCACCAAAGATCCTCAGAGAGCACCTTCCAAACCCACGACCACTTCCATCTAGAAGGACAGCAGGTATACAGGAACAATGCCACATTCAAGTTCCCCTTCAAATCACTCACCACCCTGACTTGGAAATATATCACTTTTCCTTAACTGACACTGGGTCAAAATCTTAGAATACCCTCCCTAATGGCATTGTGGGTGCAGCCAGCAGATGGACTGCAGTGGTTCAAGAAGGTAGCTCACCAACACTTTCTCAAGGGCAACAAGGGTTGGGCAATAAATGCTGGCCAGCCAGTGACACCCACATCCCACAAATGAGTCTTAAGAAAGTATTCCAGAATCCCCCAGAACCACATCCAGTTAATTGTCTTTTGTATTCAGTTACATTGGGATCCTTCCTGGTATTTCATATCACAAGTTCATTACCCATTTGAGCCACAGGTTCCATCCAGCTTCCTGTCTCTTCTTCCTAACTTCTTCATTTTTAACCCATGTGTCTCCTAGGATTTGGACCCTTCAGCACAGTGATCAATTTTGTTAACTTCCATTGTAATCTTGAAAAAATTAGATCACTTCAAAGTCTCCAAAAAGAACAAGTCCAACCTCTCCGCAAGCTCTTCACTCAATTGACTGATTGATTTATTGCCACATGTACTGAAACACAGTGAAAAGCTTTGCTTATGAGCAGTATAGGCAGATCACAGCAAGCAAAGGATGTATAGATCAAAAAGACTTAGAGGCATACAAATTAAGTTATTTGAGGTGAGAGTCCGTTCAGTCTGATAACAGCCGGAGAGAAGCTGTTCCTGAACCTGCTCATGCGTGCGTGTGCGAGGTAGAGAGAGACAGACTTCTGCAAGTGGCAGTCTTCACCTAAACTGGGGGGCCTTGCACATGCAGCTGCAAGCCTACTAACACCTGTAAAAACCAGTAGCTTGGCAGATCACTAAACCACAAGTAGGTTTGGTGAATCCTTGCCACGTTCTGCACAAGACTTGTGTTACAGGAAGCTGCAGCAGCTGCCAAGGGCTGCAGCAGTAAAGAGGCAGCTTCATCTTTTCCTTATAATCCATATTATCACCTATTAAAATTCATAAACTATACTATCAGAAGGATAATAGGAATCCTATTGTGTACCTAGTTTTTTCTACTGTAAAGGTGATTCAATGAACATCATACTTTAAGAAACATTAAGTCACCACCTGACAGAATTTTAGTTCATTTATTCAGTTTAACAAAAAGAAGAAAAACACAAGGACGTAAATCAGAAATAGAAATACACAGCAGATCAAATAGAATTTCTAAACAGAAAAGATTGTGCTGACATTCCAGTTGTCTCTTCATGTAGCATCTTACAACAGGCAAACAGCAACTAATCTTATACACATATCATCTCACTGGGGCCTCTTTGCATTTCATGGGTCAGTGAGGTAAATTGGCTGGATGCCTGGTTTAAAATGCAAAGTGATGCCAACAGCATGAGTTAAATTCCCACACTGGCTATTGTTACCATGAGGCACTCTCCTTTTCAATCTCTTCCCATACCTGAGGCACAGTGACTGTCAGGTTAAAACACCACCAGTTGCCTCTCTATAATGAGGGTAGGTCTATGTGACTTTACCTTACCATTAGAAAATGGTAGAGAATTCACTTGGCTTGAACTGAAAAACAACTTTCACCCGCATTGACGTGAACACTTAATGCTGAAAACTCTTGGCAGTAACAATAGTAAGGCCACATTTATTAAAGAAACTCTCTTGCGAACAGCAGATAATATTTTACAATTTAACAAGAATTTCATATTACATAACTGAGAGTTTATTCCGCATTGAAATTGTAAAAGTCAATAGGCCTTGCCTGTTTTAGCCACATTACATCTGCTAAAAAAAAAAGCACCACCCAAACTAGACTTCAAATCCCAAGAACTAAAGGCTTGGCCACAGAATGAATCGAAAAGCAGGTACCACAATAATGAGGGAGGCAATGACCTCGTGGTATTATCATTCGACCATCCAGAATCCAGAAACCTGGATAATGCTCCAAGGGATTGGGCTCGAATCCCACCATTGTGGAATTTGAATTCAATAAAAATCTGGAATTAAGAGTCTAATGATGAACATTATTGGGAAAAACTCATCTGGACCTTTCGGAACTTCCTTCACTTAGAGGAGGAAATCTACCATCTTTACCTTGTCTGACCTACATTTGACTCCACAGCCACAGCAATATGGTTGATTCTTAACTGCCCTCTGAAATAGCCTGGCAAGCCATTCAGTTGCATAACAACTGCTACAAAGTGTCAAGAAAAATGCAAGAACACAGATCACCACTGTCTTCTCAAGGGCAACTAGGGATGGGGACTAAATGCTGGCCCAGCCAAAGATACCCAAGTCCCACAAGTGAATTTTTTTTTAAAAAGGTCATGGTAGCTAAAGTAAAACAGAAACTATAGGAGCACTAGATGGCATCACTTTTATCAAGTCCAAACTGTTGAATACCCATGCTTAAAGAATGGAATCAAAGAGTCAGGGTGATCAGGCTGGCAAATCATTCATTCCGGGGATCAGGATGAATCCCTATAATTAGAATCCAATTAGCCAGTGAGCATGACTGGGGAAAAAATTCAGTATAAACATCAGGGATCACACTAGCTTACAGAGATCAAGAAGATCCCAATAATTCAGTGCTGGAACTCGAAGACTGCTTTACATTGTAAAACAACAGGGTAGCAAAAATCCTGGAATGTGATGCCCAAGTTTCACAGAAATGAGCCATGAACTACCTGAAATTTGATCTGAGAAACTGAGCTTAAGCATTAAGGACTCAATAGTTAAAACTGAAATCAAAATTAACAAGGTGACATGTATTTAAGCTGAACATTCCTTATCAGCAAAAAGGAGGCCAGCATTAATTGCTGTGTTTAAGGATAGTGGGACATAAATAAACCATTTCTTATCTGGCATTGTGCCCTTTGATAAAAGGAACAAAATGAGAAAGTACAGAAGTAAAAATGGAATTTGACATTGCTTTGGTATACTGAGAGGTCCACTAAGATACTTGAAAAAGAGAAAACTTCTAACATGTTGAATCCATCTTTAATTTTTTTTAATTTTTGACTTGGAACTGAAGGTTGAGGTTAACAGTTGAACTTTGAACAGCTACTTGTTTCGACAGAGAACAGAACAAAGGCAGATATTTGCAGTTGAGAATTAGTCTGGAAGAATATGCAACTTAATTACTGTTAGAAGGGCACTGTAGACGAATCAGCCACAAAATTGTTGCTCTGCTCAGGGCTGGCCAACCACAGAGAATGGTCATGAGAAAGAAAAATAGGGGAGAAAACCAGAAACAAAAACAGAAGTTGCTGGAAAAACTCAGGAGGTCTGGCAGCATCTGGGGATAGGAATCAGAGTTAACATTTCAGATCTCATGACCCTTCTTTAGGACTTCATTTAATATTGGTTGGGACACTGGACACAACTTCCCTATTCTTCTCAGGAACAGTGAGATGGATCTTTTACATTGATTGAGGGGACATAACATCTCTTCTGAAACATGACATCTCTGACAGAGCAGCCCTTGTTCAGTTAGTCAGAAATAACATTGCCACCAATTGAGCCACAGCTGACACAGTATTAAACATGGTGCCAACGTCAAGTCATCTCCGCCTATGTTTGCATCACTAAATAATAAACAAAAATTACAAATAAGGCTACTGGGCACAGCTGGGTGTGACAGAAAAAAGTCTTGCGCTTTTTCAGGTGCAGTGTCAGCAGGTTAATATTTAAACCCAAACAAACCAACAGTTGATCAGGTGGAACATATGCTAAAAAATCAAATTTAGACAAAGGGAGTTCTGCTGAGGAGCTGCAACCATTTCACTGTGATCGAACAGCTTCAGGTAAGCCAGGCAATTCTTTGGCGAGGAATTATCCACAGCATAGTCAAATGGTAACATACAGAGGCAGGCAGAGCTTCGCTGAGTACGCTCCCAGGTGAGTACTTACTAAAGGTCACTTTGACTTAGAGTTTGCATTTGCTTCGAATAAAAAGAGGGTGAAAACACAAGCAAGGGAAGTTTCTGAACAAGTCGGCACAAAGTTTGAAGGTGGGGTTCCAGGGACCAGTTTCTGCCTGTAGAGGGAAATGTGTTATCCAGACACATGCTCACACCAGAGCTTTCCGATTAGGCTCCTGTCTGCTAATGTTGATTCAATGGATTCAGAACACACTTAAACTCTCTCTAAGATCTCATGCATGGCACAGTTACAATTACGCACAAGGTGTCAGCTCTGAAGGGGGGTTTGAGTGCACTGGGTAACCCTGATGGGGTGACCGAGTCACACTGTCATCCTGATAGGTTAATGTGGTCACACAATCACTCTAGCATTGTGATAGCAGTTAACCTGACAGGATCAGAGTTAATCTGTACTACAGTATGACATGGCTACTTACACCTCCAACAACATCATGATCAGCTAAATACAAGTGGAAAATGTCCCTTTAACTTTGTGTCCTGCACTCCCAGGCAACAGTGCATGAAAAGCTTGAAGCATTATAAGGATTTCCAATCCCTGCTGCAACCTTCGTCCCAGCTGCTGTACAACCTTTGTCTGCTCCTGTCCCACTCTGAACCACTAGAGCGCGCCACCCTACTCCACCCAACCTAAGGTTCAGTATTTCTTTCATTGTTCCTTTCCTGCACTTCTATTCACAGGGATGGAGCAATCATCAAGCCTCAACCCAGGACCTACTGTCTGGAGTTGGCTGTTGAGTAACAAGTGGGCCCTGGGGGGTCTTGTGGTTATTGCCACTTTCATTGCCATGTTCCTGATTCTTGTCGCATTTGCTGTAACTTACGGATTCTGTCCAAGGCCAAGATCAGTGGCAAGGTCCAAGTAATCGTGCAGAAAGGATTGGTAGCAATTGGAACTTCTGTAATGTGGACCTGCTAATAGATGCCCCAACAACAGAACACAAACAGGACCATGGCAGCACAGCAAGATTCTGAAAAAGGAGTCCTTACAACCTCACTCCACAACAGAAACCACATCAACCTAACCCTTTCAACTCAAACCTCAACAACAGGAACCGCAACAGGTGACTTCACATAAAGGAAACACAAGAACTATGACAACAGTAACTCCTAATGAGGCAACATGAACCTCAACAATCGGACTTCTGGCAACTGAAACCCCCACCTGTTTAAGAGCTTGATAGAGGTATTTTGTGGACACCCTGAACCAGTTTTCCTAAATAGTTACCCAGCAAGTACAGCCCACCAGCACCGAGGAGACAGCTCCATTTGGGTTCCAATATCTGCACTGCACAGACCTAAAAACTGACCTAAAAGCCGGGTTGACAAATAATATATTTGCAAAATATACCTGGAACAATACACAGCTTTACATAAACATAATCATCATCCCATTGTAAAGTGCTCAATTGTAAATTTAGATGTAATACCTTGAGCACTACTGCAGAAAAGTATACACAAATGTAAAAACATTAGTCAAAAATCATTTGATGAATTGTACAAGAAGCTAAAATCAGCAGTCTTTATTTGTGCATAGTCAGTACCTTTCTTTGAGCAAGGTCACTACATTTGCAGTCTTACAGTTCTTGGGCACCACCCTCAGTTGAGGGAAGATTGGAAAATTATAAAAGGCGCCTCTGCAATTTCCACTGTCACTTCCATCAATATCCTTGGATGACTCTCATTTGGACAGACATAAACTCTAGACCAGTTGATACTTTTTGATTTAATCTCTATGTTAATTACTATTTGCAGATATTCACACTATAACATTAATCTTTACTTATATACTAATTATCAATGGTAACAGATATGGACACCATAATGACTAACAATTACTGATATAAAGGCTGTTGTGGATTAATATTTACTGACATGCATTCTATATCAATTAATCTTTACTGATGTACATATTAACCAGCGTACTATGTTTTAAAAATTCTCTCATGGTACATGGATGTTGCTGTCTGAACATTTATTGCCCATTCTTGTTGCCCTGGAGAAGGTGTGGGTGAGCCGTCTTCTTGAACCGCTGCAGGTAGAACCATAATGCCCTTTGGGACAGAAGTCCAGGATTTTTACCCAGTGACATTGATAAAGGAACGGCATTATATTTGCAGGTGATGGTGTACCCATATATTTGATGCCTTTGTCCTTCTAGCTATAAGTTGTGACGGGTTTGAAAGGTGCTGTCTAAGGATCTGTAGTAGTAGCATAAGATGCACTGCAGAAATTCACCAATGAGCTTTGGTAGTGGAGGGAGTGGATGCTTATGGATGTGGTGCCATTCAAGCAGGCTGCTTTGTCCTCCAAGGTATCAAGCTTCTTGAGTATTGCTGGAGCTGCACTCATCTAGACAAGTGGGGAGTATGCCATTGCACACCTGATTTGTGCCTTGGAAATGATGGACAGGCTTTGAGGAGTCAGGAAGGGAGTTACTCACCACAGTATTCCTAGCATCTGACCTTCCCTTGTAGCCACTATATTTATATGGTGAGTCGAGTTACATTTCTGGTCAATGGTAACCCCAGCACATTGATAGCGGGGATTTTAGTGATAGAAACATGATTAAATGTCAAGGAGCGACCATTAGAGTATCATTAATTAGAGGTAGTCATTGTCTGGCATTTGTGTGGCGTGAATGTTACTTGCCACTTGTCAGCCCAATCCTGGATATTTGTCCAGGTTTTGTTGCATTTGAACATGGACAGTTCCAGTATCTGAACAGACACGAACGGTGCTGAACATAGTGCGAACACAGATTGACATTATGAGGGAGACAAGTTCATTAAAGAAGCAGCTGAAGATAGTTGGGTCTAGGACTCTACCCGGAGAAATTCCTGCAGTGACGTCCACAGCCATCTTCCCATGTACCTGATATCACTCCAATCTGCAGAGAGTTTTCTTCTTGATATCCATTGATTCCAGTTTTGCTAGGGCTCCTTGCCACACATGATCAAATGTGACCTTGATGTCAAGGGCTGTCATTCTCACTTCACCTCTGAGATTAAGCTCTTTTTTCCATGTCTGAACCAAGGCTGTAATAAGGTGAGGAGCTGAGTGGCCCCGGCAGAGCCCAAATAGGGTGCCAGCGAGCACGTGCTGCTTGATAGTCCTGTTGGATGACACCTTCCATCACTTTACTGATGCTGGAGAGGAGACTGACGGGGCAGTAACTGGCCAGATTGGATTTGTCCAGGACATAATTGTCAATTTTCTACATTGTTGGGTAAATGCCGGAGTACTGGAACAGCTTGGATTGGGGTGTGGCAAATTCTGAGTCAAGCATTCAGTACTATTGCCGGAATGTTGTCAGGCCCACAACCGTTGCCATATCCAGTGCATCCAATTGTTTCCTGATATGATATGCAGTGAATCAAATTAGCTGAAGATTGTTGCAAATTCTTCAGCCTTATCTTTTGCACAGATGTACTGGGCTCTTCCACCATTAAGAATGGAGATCTTTCTGGAGCCTCCTTCTCCAGGGAATAGTTTAATTATCCACCACTATTCACAATTGGATGTGGCAGGATTGCAGAATAAGATCTGATCTGTTCATTGTGGAATCACTTAGCTCTGTCTATCACTTGCTGCTTATGCTGTTTGGCATGCAGGTAGTCCTGTGTCGTAGCTTCACCAGGTTGACACTGAAGGGTACGCTTGGTGCTGCTCCTAGCATGCCCCCCTGCAGATTCAGCACCCTGAATCTATTGGATCTGTGCCTCACAACCCACTTCACCTTCAACGGCCATACATTTAAACAAATCAATGGAACACCAATGGGATCCCCAATATCAGGGCTGATTACAGAAACAGTAATGCAAAGATCAGAACAGAAAGTGCTCCCCACTGTACAACCCAAACTCTGGGTCCGCTATGTAGATGACACCTTCATGATTATCAAACGTACAAGACTAGAAGAAACCCACCAACACATAAACAACATCTTCACCGGAATAAAATTTACAAGAGAACAACCGACTACCTCTTCCTGGACAATAGTAATAACAATGGAGAACTCTAGACTAGAGTATACAGAAAGACCAAACGGTCTGCAGTTCTTGCTATCTCCTATTTCTGGTGATAGCTTTTCAAATATTGACAAAAATCTTTTGTTAACTTAAACTTGTTTTCTTATAGCACCTTAAAAGTGCAGTTCAAGAACAGATACTCAATTAAACCAGCAACACCCCAACACCCATAAACGGAGCTGCAACAGGTCATTATTCAAACAAGCCATGACACACTGCAGCAACCCGGAATTGCGCAAAGCAGAACAGGAACACTTATATGGAGATTTTAAAAGGAATGGATACCCAAAAAGCATAATCCGCCATTACTTCCACGACAGACCACAACAAGAAGACACAACACGACCAAACACCTTAGTCACTACATCACGGACATATCAGAGATGACCACAAAACTACTCAGGCCCCTAAGTATCAGGATAGCCCACAAACCAACAACCACCCTGCGACAGCTACTGACAAATGTAAAGGACCCCAAACCCGCAACCAATAAAAGTAATGTAATATACAAGATACCATGCAAGGGGAGAAACATTACATAGGCCAAACTGGAAGACTGGCAATAATGATACATGAACACCAACTAGCCACCAAGAGACATGACCAGTTCTCACTGGTCTCAATACACACGGACAAAGAAGGACACGAATTTGACTGGAATAACACATCCATAATAGTACAGAGACATGCCAGGGAATTTCTGGAGGCCTGGCATTCCAACTGGAATGCTGTCAACAAACACATTGAACTGAACCCGATATACAAACCATTGAAAAACAGAACCAGAAGTAGTGCCATCCACCCCAGCAAACCGAGGCATATAAATAACAAGCAGGACAGAACTCCAACGCTTCACCGGAAGCGCACTGACGATGTTACCTAGGAGGGCGATGAACCGTCTGCAAATAAACACACCAGCTCAGCGAACAAGTCTACAACCTCAATATTTACTGGTGTAAACTCTGTACTGATTAATAGTTATTGATATATCTGTCCTGACTAATCTTTCTTGGTATGTACAATATGCTAATTAATCTTTACTGGTAAAACCAATATCAAAGGTCAAACTCATTTCTCATTTTATAAGACTAGTCTTGCGATTTGCTTCAGGACTACCTTTTTTGGATTTCGGAGGCTTCTTTTTCATTCTCACTAACTCATTTATGAAATGATGCTGTCATACAGTAACACCTGTGTTTATGTCGACATATGAGGCAAACTGATTCTCACAGAAGCAGAATTTAAATAACTAATCAAAATGCTCAATAATAATCAACCCTCAACACTCAATTAATTTCTTGAACAGCACTTTTAAGTTGTTATAAGAAAACAGGTTTAAGTTAACAAAAGATTTTTTTCAATATAAATGAAATGTCAATACTTCAAAAGCCATCACCAGAAATAGGAGATAGCAAGAACTGCAGATGCTGGAGTCAGAGACCACACAGTGTGGAGCTGGAGGAACACAGCAGGTCAGAAGCATCAGAGGAGTAGGAGAGTCGACGTTTCAGGTCCTGAAACATCAACTTTCCTACTCCTCCAATGCTGCCTGACCTGCTGTGTTCCTCCAGCTCCACACTGTATCGTGTCTATCACCAGAAATACATCTTGCACAGACTGGTAAAGTCATACTTCAACAAAGCTGGGACATTTTCATCAAAACTATTTACTGTTTGTTGGACTTCACCCTCAGATTTAAATTTAACAATCGACAGTGTTCATTACAGTAAGATCCACCACATTTTTCTCCAGTACAGTAGCTCCTGATTTATGTAGCCCTCAACTAGACTTTTCACATTCATTTACAAGAAATTCATCACTGTCATTATTTAAAATTGTATTAAGATTCCAGTTAATGGAATATGTATTGTTGACAGGTTTAAAACTTTTTTCCTTTGCAACCTTCCTCTCCCTCCAGTTGCCTCTTACAGCTTCCATTGTACTTGCTCTACACTCCTCTTGCAGCCTCTTTCTCCCTCAATATCCCTCTTACAGCTTCCATCTTCCCCAGTCCTCTCTTGCAGCCTCGTTCTATCCTGAACCCTCCTCCAAATGCCTCCACTTCCCATGTCTATCTTCCTCTGGCTGACACCGCACATTGGACTTAGCACACAAAACACTCAGATCCAGCAAAAGGGCCTCCCGACCTCATCAAAAGTTCACCACAGTAAGAGGACATGCAAATTATCCAGAACTGCCTTTCCCAAAATGCTAGTTGCACCTCCAGTCACCAGTTGTTTCTCTGTAAAGGCAGCAAGCACAGCACAGATCCCTGACAGGGATTCGAGGAGCAGCTCCTCGCCATTTCCCATCATTTTATTATTTCAGCGACTGTTCTCTGATTGGGCACACGTGAATTTTCCCAGGCAGTTTGGGGATTTTCAGGAGAATACACCTGCTGCCTCAAGTATTCTGAGCGTTGCTCTATACCGATCAATATTACCTGATATACACTTTATACTAATTAATGCTTACTAGGATACAGTCTACACCAAGCAATGTTTACTGATGTACACATTATACCAATCAATAGTTGATGTAAACTCTATATTACGTAATCTTTTCTGATAAACACTTTTTACTGATTAGCATTTATTTACACTCAAAATTTATTAATCCTTACTGATATAGTCTGTACTGATTAATATTTACAGATATTCACTCCATACTAAATTAATGTTTACGAATCTAAACCCTACAGATATAAACTGTATTGATTAATCCTTGCTGGTATCCTCTACACAGATTAATATATGCTGACATACATTTTCACTATTATTATTGTAAAAACATAATTGCCAAGAGTATGCTGATAATGGGACCCCACTATTCCACAAGCTTGATCAATTTGCTCAACTAATTGTTATTCAGGACAAAGGTATTGGGACACACCAGGTTTAACAGGAATAACTATTTGATGCAAACAAATGTGTTCTTTAACAAATGATAGAAGGAAAAATTGATCACTCACCTAATTTTTTAGTTTATATGTAGATTAACACCACCCAAAGTTACAGCTGTCCCTTTAACACAAGCAACCAATATTTCTTCTTGTGTATTGTTTCCCACATTGCAGTTTCGGTGAGGGAGGATGTAGATCACTCTCCCTAGTGACTTCTTTCCCATTGTATTTCTCATCTCCACCAAATGATTCTACATCTTGATCTGAACCAACGTTATGTCTAACTATTGCTCAAATGCCATCCTTGATTAACAGTGCTATCCCTTCAGCTTTACATAGTTTCTATTCTTCTTGAATGCCATATTCAGGACCAATTTCTTGTCATTCTATCGCCACGTCCCTGTAAATTATCAGATTATATTTATTTACTTCAATGTGCGTAACCAATTCATTTACTTTGTAATGAATTCTGCGTACATTCAAATTCAGAGCTTTTAGTTATGTCTTTTTCTGACAACTAATCTTGCATTTAGCATGCTCCAAGGCTTTTATTGTTGTCTCTTCCTGTCATTCTCTGACCTTTATTCCCCATTTTGCTATTTTCTTCAATTTTGTCTCTACTCTTTAATACACCACTTTGCACATTTGATTCCTTGTCCCCTGCTTTGTTTAAAACCTTTTTATCTAGTTGTGCAGTTCACAAGAATACCAGCATCAGCATGGTTCAAGTGTAAACCGTCCCAACCATACAGCCCCACTTCCCCCAGTACTGGGGCCAGTGGCCCACGAAGCAGATCACACTTTTCCCACACCAGCCAAATATTCATCTCTTTAATTTCATGTACCTATGCCAATTATCCAGTGCCAGTTTATACATGGGTCAGGTAACATGCAGAGATTACACTTTTAAGTTTTGTACCCAGCTTCTCATACTCTATGCAGAACCATTTTCCGGGTTCTACCTTTGTCGATGGTACCTACATGGGCCATAAATACTGAATCCTTCCCCTCTCACTGCAAGTCACTTTATAGCACTGACCAGATGTCCCGAATCCCAGGCAGGGAACGCAGCTATCTGGACTCTCCTACACACTCTACCTTCTGCTGTTCCTACTACTCCACCTCCTTCTCAGAATAGTGCATCGACTACTATTACTACAAAACAACAGCATCCTCTGCTGTCTCCCCGACATTTAATTGGTTTCCTGTATCACAGTGCCATGGTCAGTTTGCTCATCCATCCTGCAGACCTTCCTCTCATCCAAACTCACTCAGGTCACCATAAACTGTTAACAAGGGAAGAAGTACATGGGTCACATGAAATGGAAGCACTTGCCCTGGCTGCTCACAGAAGGAAACCAGAGTCTCAAAGCCAACCAGGGAGGATTTGTCAAAACTCTTTACAGATCCTCTCTTGCTCTGCAAAAAAAACACAAGAAAATAACTACAGTTAGACACACAAAGGACAGCACAGTGGTTTTCAACACATTCAGAAAATAAGCACACAGCAGCACCTCTAAGAGATCACCAGAGGTTTTTCTCAAAGCACGGGTAGAAGGGGAGGTGGATAGAAGGGAGTGATGAACCAAAGACATATAGGGACAAATGAAAAGAGAACAGCCATAAATGACATTGGCATAAAACAGCAAGGATGAACTGGGGAAAAGAGAGATGATGAGTTGGAAAGCCAACCCAGTGATGAAGAAGCAGATAATAGCTAAGTGTTAGATGCATGCAAGAAGGTAATGAAGAAATGTGAGAAGCTGATGCATACTCTTGAGCTTTGCTCTATATTGATTAATAATTACTGTTACATATAAGCCACACAAAGCCCTGGTTAGTTTCCGACACTCTCAGGTAAACCTTTATATATTGGAAAAGAATTTGGAAGCTTTGAAACAAAAGCTTCAGTGATCCAGGGAGATGTCAGTCTGAAAGGGCAATACATCCGTGCGTAACTTTCATGACTCCATACCTGCTTCTGAGCGATCTCTTTCTTGATCAGAAAACCGATGTTCTCCCGATCGATTCTGGAGTAATAAATACGGCAAAACGAGGGCTTCCCGTCTCTCCCTGCTCTCCCAGATTCTTGGTAATAAGCAGCCATTGATTTTGCAAGATTCCAATGGGCAACAAATCTGTTGAGATTCAGAGATAGGCAGTCAGAAGCCACAAGCAGAGGGGCAGTCAGTAACCAGCATTGCTCAACATTCCACTTGTGACAAATCTCAGATAGTAACCATCACTAAGAGAATTTAACCATCTCCTTTTGACCTTTAAAGGCATAACACCATTGTTTATTAGCAAATGTATCTCGGGCAGCCATATGAACATCCTAGCTCAAGGAGGAGGTCAGAGGCAAGGAATTCTGTAGCAAGTAACTCACCCACAAGTCAGAGGTATTATGGAGTACATGCTATTTGCTTTGAAGATGCAACTTGACAAAACTCAAGAAGGTCTGCACCATCCAAGATGAATATGTCTAAATCATTATCACCCCATTCACCACCTTCAACTTTCATTTCCTCAACCAGCAATGCAAAGTGACAGCAGTGTGCATCATCTCCAAAATGAGCTGTGGCAACTCAGTAAGATTCTTTCAACAGCACCTCCTAAACCTGCAACCTCTACCACCCAGAAGACAGCTGGACAACAGATGAATGGGAACACCACCACCTGCAAGTCCCCCTTCAAGCCACACATTATCCTGACTTGGAATTATATAGCCGCTCCTTCAGTGTCATGAGTCAAGGTCCAGGACTGTCCATTCTAACAGCACTGTGGTGAACCTATACCACGTGGACTGCAGTGATTCAACAAGAGATAGTAGGAACTGCAGATGCTGGAGAATCCGAGACAACAAGGTGCAGGGCTGGATGAACACAGCAGGCCAA
>NC_063354.1:45718229-45759416 GCF_021869965.1 Rhincodon typus | reverse complement strand
TATGATGCTGCTTGGCCTGCTGTGTTCATCCAGCCCTGCTCCTTGTTGTCTCTAACTTTTCCCAGTTCTTACTTCTACTTCTCTCTCCACCATTGCTGCCAAGGCCTACTGAGTCTGTCAAGCATTTCTGTCTTTCAGAGACAGAGGAAGTGGGACAATAGGAACAAGAACAAAGGAAAAGGATCATAACAGGGTGGAGGGCTGCAGAGATTAAATTACAAAGGGATAATGGCAAGACAAAGGGCATTGGTAACAATACAAATAAATGAGCCATTTACAGCCTTGTGGATTCAACAATTGCAGATAACAACCTCTGCTTCCATTGTTTTGGATAGCTGTTGAGCCTGGGATGATTCTGTTTTCCTACTTACATATCCTCTAGACATCTTTTGTTTTTTCACTTGTCACAGCTGCAGACAATCTCACAAATGAAGTAAGGTTGTTTGTGTTGAAATAGAGGACAGGAGTCAGTTCCCATTGTTGCAAAGTTCTGTAGAAACATAGAAGAAAGAAGCAGGAAGAGGCCATTCGGCCCTTCGAGCCTGCTCCACCATTCATCACATTCATGGCTGATCATCCAATTCAATAGCATAATCCTGTGCTCTCCCTATAACCTTTGATCCCATTCACCCCAAGTGCTATATCTAGTCACCTCTTGAATACATTCAATGTTTTGGCATCAACTACTTCCCTGTGGTAATGAATTCCAGAGGCTCACCACTCTTTGGGTGAAGAAATGTCTCATCTTTGTCCTAAATCGTCTACCCTGAATCCTCATACTGTGACCCGTGGTTCTGGACACACCCACCATCGGGAATATCCTCCCTACATCTACCCCGTCTAGTCCTGTTAGAATTTTATAAGTCTCTATGTGATCCCTCCTCATTCATCTGAACTCCAGCGAAAACAATCCCAACCAAGTCAATCTTTCCTCATACATCAGACCCGCCATCCCTGCAATCAGCCTGGTAAACCTTCACTGCACTCCCTCGAAAGCAAGAGCATCCATCCTCAGAAAAGGAGGCCAAAACTGCGCACAATATTCTAGGTGTGGCCTCACTAAGGCCCTGTACAACTGCAACAACACATCCCTGCTCCTGTACTCGAAACCTCTCACAGTGAAGCCCAACATACCATTTGCTTTCTTTACCACCTGCATGCTCACCTTCAGCGACTGTGCACAAGGATGCCCAGGTCCCGCTCCACACTCCCCTCTCCCAATTTACAGCCATTTAGGTAGGCATCTGCCTTCTTGTTTTTGCTTCCAAGTGAATAACCTCACATTTATCCAAATTATACTGCATCTGCCATTGGATTGCCCACTCACCCAACCAGTCGAGATCATGCTGAAGGAAGAGTAGTAGAGTACTTGTGACTCGGAAGGCACGAAGTTAGAATTTGTTTGTAAAAATGATGGGGGGGGTGGGGGAAACAGAGTGCACAGTCCCTTTAAGAGACGATGTGCTTTTCTAAGCTTGGAGATTTAAATGAAAACTTGTCTGTAATCAGCTGAAGAGGTACAGACAGTTCTAAAATTGAAACATGTATCAATTGGCTATGTAATTGGAAACCTTGGGCTTGTTTTGATGTTTTGGCAACAAGCTTGAAGATCAGTCAATTAATTTAAACCAAACACTTAGAAATTGAAAACCAATTGAATTTAAAACTGATGGTTTTGACAACTTCTGACCCATCCTATTATAAGAAAACTGCATAAGAAGAGGATTTTTTTGAAAATTGGAGAGAGAGCGAACTGAAGAATCTGGCTTTCACAGAAATCTCTAAGCTCTCTGAGAAAGCACCATCGATTCATAAAGGTACCATAGCACTTCTAGCTAAAAGTCCACACAGAAGAATTCACAGAGAAGACATCCCTGACAGAAAGATCAGTGAAAGAAAGGTGTTCATGACTGGGGAGACAAGCGGAGAAGGCAGACCATTCCAGAAGGTACACCCTTGTATGGACTTTGAGAGTCTAAGCTTTAATTTATTTTTATTATTATTTGGGTTTTTATAAGCAGAACTTATATTTATTGGAACAGCATACCATTAGAATTTTGATTTGTTCAGGAATAGTTAGTAGTTAAGGGGAATTGTTTGATTTATTAGTAGTTCTGTTAATTTGTTCACTGGTAGGGTTAAATAAATCAATTGTTATTTGTTGCTTATGAAGTGAATATCAGGGATTTTCTTTCATTTAACCACTCCTTTTTAACAGATTAGGCGAGGTGAGGCAAGCTTCTCTGTGTTTCGGGTTTAATTATTAGAAGGGGACTCCGACTCCTGCCATAACAGATTGGGAGCTTGTGTTTCAATTTTAATTATCAGAGGGGTTCAACCTCCCCTTCCTAATACTATGGAACTGCACCCTTAGCAAGTGTTAGTGTTCTAAAGGATAAATAAAACACAATTAAGGCTCCACAAACCCCTGTAGAGTTCTTCTGTCCCAGAGCCTTTCCACAGAATGCCTTCAGATTGACGTAGGGTTCATTCAAGATCTCTTTGAAGACAATATCATAGAATAGATTAGCTCTGAAGCAAGGACTTTTGAAGACTGCAATAGGCTGCTTCAGCTGAAGAGCTGCTACAATGTCATCTTGCACCTTCTGAGGGGCTGTAGCAGTCAAAGCCACGCAGGGGATACCAGGAGCCCTACTGCGTAAAGACCCCAGTTTGAGGTAATCCGGTCGAAAGTCATGCCCCCACTGTGATACACAATGAGCCTCATCGATGACCAGGTATGATAGGAGATTTCGGGCCAACAGGGAGTCGAAGATGGAATGCATGGTGTTGGAAGCTGCCATCTCTGGGGTGATGTAGAGAAGTTTGATGCCAGGCTTCTCAGAATTCAAGTCAGAAAGGACCATTTTTCGCTCCTCAAGGGACAGCTTAGAATTCAGGGAGCACGCTCTGATCTTCAGCACGCTCATGTGTTCAATCTGGTCCTATAGAAAGTAAAGACATTAAATCTGTGTTACAGACAGCAAGGGATTAAACATTCTACATCCTGCAGGATATGCCCCCAAACCCCAACGTCTGCAGATTGTAAGCACTATACACTCAGCAGTGCACGTCCAGACATTGAACAGCAACCCTATACCTACCCTTTGAGCCAGAGTCATTAACAGTCCTGTATTTTACAGGACTATCCCATAATTTTACGTTTCACCCTGCATCCCTTTGGTTTTCTCCCGGGACACAATTTGTTGAAATTCATCAGGCAGTGACTGTGAAACTGCTCGGGAGTCATCTATTCCATTGCCCTTGCATAGCAGGAGGTCTGGAGACAAGGTGGACGAGGCTTTACAAGACATTAAGGGAAGATGTGTCAGGATCAGGGAGCAGAATTCGGGAGCTGCTGACTGAGTGAATGGGGGGAGGTGGGCAAGATTACCTGCTAAGTGAGTCAGTCATGGTGCCACTGGTGCTAACCAAGACTCTGGGGAGGGGAGCTGACGGAAGATATACTTGCATGCATGTGTCTGTGCATACCCGTGGACAGTGGTGAAAAGTGTATCGGTGGAGTGGGAGTAAGGGAGGGGGATGAGGGGTGAGCTGAGTTGGGGAGAGCAAAAGCACTGCACTGCTCATTCGGGGCAAGTACCACAAGGAACATCAGGCAGCAGTGCATTGTGCACGCAAGGTAGCCAGTATGAGGAAGGTTGGCAAGCAGCATCGTGCGTTTCAGGCCAACAGTGCCAGGAGCATCAGCGAGCAGATCGTCGCATGTCCAGGATGAGCAGCGCAAGGAGCAGCATATGGATATCCAGAAATCAAGGAGGTAGAATATTATTATACATCAAGTGGACAAGGGGATACTGTGCCAGGGAACTGGATGAGGGCACACTGTCAGGTCAGGAATTTGGGTGGGATAAGAAGTGGTGTTGGTGAGGTTATATAGATTTCGTCAGATGGTGGATAGTCTTGAAGATCAGGTGGGGGTAAAGGGTGAGGGGCTCATGTCAGGTCAGGGATGGGGGTTGAGTGTTTTGGGTGACAGAGGGTGTCAGGTCCAGTGAAGAAGTGTGTGAGAATGAAGGGTCACGGTCAGTTTACTAGGTAGCCAAAAATCAGAGGTTTTCATGCTCCAACTGTTCAAGGGTAACTATTAAGCTAAGACACTCAGAGCCCTCCACCTTTTTGTAGGCTTCCAGAGGCAATGTATTTGCCTATTGGAAGTTTCCCAGGCATTTACTGGGGAGTCACCAGGTCCCAACATGCAATTCAAGTCTATGCTGCTGCAACACTACATTCCCGTGAGAAAGTCTGAGCCAGAGTTAACATTTTGAGTCCAATATAACTCGCTTTTCTAACTGCAGTAGGGTTGGAGCAATAGTAAAAAGGATTATTACTTGAATGGTAAAAAGTTGCAGCAGGCTGCTATGCAGAGGGACCTGGGTGTCCTTGTGCATGAATCACAGAAGGTAGGTCTGCAGGTACAACAAGTAATTAGGAAGGCAAATGGAATTTTGTCCTTCATTGCTAAAGGGATTGAAATAAAAAGCAGAGAGGTTATGTTGCAGCTGTACAAGGTGCTGGTGAGGCCACACCTAGAGTACTGTGTGCAGTTTTGGTCTCCTTACTTGAGAAAGGATGTACTGGCGCACTGGAGGGGGTGCAAAGGAGGTTCACTAGGTTGATTCCGGAGTTGAGGTGGTTGGCTTATGAGGAGAGACTGAGTAGATTGGGATTATATTCATTGGAATTCAGAAGATTGAGGGGGGATCTTATAGAAACATATAAAATTATGAAGGGAATAGATAAGATAGAAGTAGAGAGGATGTTTCCACTAGCAGGTGAAGCTAGGACAAGAGGGCATAGCCTCAAGATTAGAGGGAGCAGATTTAGGACTGAACTGAGAAGGAATTTCTTCACCCAGAGGGTTGTTAATCTATGGATTTCCTTGCCCAGTGAAGTAGTTGACGCTACTTCAGTAAATGCTTTTAAAAAAAAGGTAGATTTTTTTTGAACAATAAAGGAATTAAGGGATACGGTGAGAACGCGGGTAAGTGGATCTGAGTCCACGAAAGGATCAGCCATGATCTTATTGAATGGCGGAGCAGGTTCGAAGGGCCAGACGGCCTACTCCTGCTCCTAGTTCTTGTGTTCTTGTGAGTCTGTTCAATTACTATGGTTCACACTGAACTGGTCCTGGATCCTGGAACAGTTTACTGCCACACAGCACAATGTGAAAATATCCACTACTAAACTCACTTGAATAAGAGCAATCAGTGGGGAGATCACAATGGTGACACCCTCAGCAAGTACAGCTGGTAACTGGTAACAGAGAGATTTCCCGGCCCCTGTTGGCATGCAGATAAAGACATCCTTGTCACCTACAAAGAGAAGATAGAAATTTATCCACTGTACAGCTTCTTAGTTAAAAGGAACAGATTTCCCATTGGCCCTGTTCCTACTGCATTTCAGTTTTCATTAATATAACACCTTTAACAGAGGTAAGCATCCTAAATTACCTCATAGCATAATCATACACACACTGACATCAAGTAGAGAGGGGGTAAATTTCATGGAGAAATTTAAATAACAGGATAACAGCTTTAAAATCAAGGTGGTTCCAGACAGGGAGACAATGCACACATCAGGTGTGGAGGATGCTGAAATATGGAAAGAGTTAACATATGGGAAGTAGAGTTTTGGAACGACCTTTAGTTTATGGGAGATCCAAGACCGAAGGCTCAATTTCGAGTACTATGCATTTCAACAATTTTAGCCTCAGGACATCCCAAGATCCTTCACTCCAACACTGATGGCTCTACCCTCAGCTAGCCAGGCCCTTTGATCTGGAACTCCCTCTCAATCATCTCCACCTCTCTCACCTAAGAGAATCCCCATCCCCTACCACCGTGGACCTGACACCCTCCAGCTCCCCCACTGACCTGACTCCTCCAAATTTGACTATCTCAATGAGACTACTGGAAAAATCTGGATGTAACAAAAACATTGGTGAGCCACAATGGTCCTGATTTTAACTGTAGAAGTGGGTGGTTTTTGGAGGAGTTGGAATCTCAATTAAAAATTCTCTCCCCCATGTCATTCCATCTCACCTCCCCCTGTAATCCACTTCCAAATGCATGAGACACCATATCTCCCCTATAGCCTAGCTCCCGGTGTAAACAACTTTGCAGTCTGCTCAAAAATCAAAGCTGACACCCCACTGATAACCTGCATTGGGGGAGTGTTTTCACTTAAGATGTTAAATTAAAATTCAATTTGCCTAATTGGGTAGATTTGAAAAATCACAAGGCAGAATTTTATAGGTATATTGGAACATAAGAAGAGGTGGCGGCCATTTAACCTGTTCAAACTGCTCCACATTCATGGCTGATCAAACACTTATTTTATCCACCCCATCCCCATAAACCTATCCATCGCTGGTAATCGGAAATCTATCAATATCTATCTTAATATATTGAGTTTCCATGAAGAAGAGCAGGTTAGTTCTCCCCAGTGTCTTGGCCAATATTAATCCCTCAATCAACATCACAATAACTGAATATCTGGTCATTACTATCATGCTGTTTGTAAGAGCTTGCTGTGTGTAAATTGGCTGACCTGCTGTGTTCATCCAGCTCTACACCTTGTTATCTCAGATTCTCCAGCATCGGCAGTTCCTACTACCTCTGTAACAACTTAGATTTATGGCACTCTTTTCATCACCACCTGATGCCTTAAAGTACTTCACAGCCAATAGGGAGAAAAAAGTAAGAAAAAGGTCAGAGATAGTAGGAACTGCAGATGCTGGAGAATCTGAGACAAGGTGTAGAGCTGGATGAACACAGCAGGCCAAGCAGCACCAGAGGAGCAGGAAAGCTGACGTTTCGGGTGAGACCCTTCTTCGGAAAAAAGGCAGATAAGGGTGGGGAGGGAAAATGTCCTTGGTCGTGGGGTCAGATTGCAGGTGGCAGAAGTGGCAGAGGATGATGCGTTGAATCCGGAGGTTGATGGGGCGATACAGGAGGATGAGGGGAATTCTGTCTTTGTTGTTATTGCGGGGAGGGGGTGTGAGGGCTGAGGTGTGGGAAACGTGAGCAATGCGGTCGAGGGCGTTTTCGACCACTGTGGAGGAGAAATTGCGGTCCTTGAAAAACGAGGACATCTGGGATGGGAGGGACCGGTCTCTCCGTGACTCCCTTGTCCTCTCCACACTCCCGACTAGCTCCACCACCCCTGCACTTTTCCCTGCAACCGCAGGAAATGCTACATCTGCCCCTACACCTCCCCCCTCACCTCCATCCCAGGTCCCAAGAAAACCTTCTACATTAAACAGAGGTTCACCTGCACATCTGCTAATGTGGTATATTGTATCCGCTGTTCCCAATGTGGCCTGCTCTACATCGGGGAAACCAAGCGGAAGCTTGGAGACCGCTTTGTAGAGCACCTACGCTCGGTTCGTGACAAACGACTACACCTCCCAGTCGCAAACCACTTCAACTCCCCCTCCCACTCCTTGGACAACATGTCCATCCTGGGCCTCCTCCAGTGCCACAACGATGCCATCCGAAGGCTGGAGGAACAGCACTTCATATTCCGCTTGGGAACCCTGCAGCCCAATGGTCTCAATGTGGACTTCACAACCTTCAAAATCTCCCTTTCCCCAACCTCATCCCAAGACCAGCCCATCTTGTCCCCGCCTCCTTGACCTGTCCGTCTTTTCTCCCACCTACCCACCTCTCCCTCCCCACTGACCAACTCCCATTCCAACTCCCTACCTACATTCACCCTTACTGGCTTCATCCCCACCTCCTTGACCGGTCCGTCTGCTCTATCTGCTCCTCTATCCACCTTCCATCATCGCCTCCCCCTATCTCTAATTATTTCAGAGTCCCCTTACCCTCCCCCATCTCTGAAGAAGGGTCCAGACGCGAAACGTCAGCTTTCCTGCTCCTCTGATGCCGCTTGGCCTGCTGTGTTCATCCAGTTCTACACCTTGTTATTTTGGACTCCAGCATCGGCAGTTCCTATTATCTCTGCCTGTTACTTCAGTTATTACACAAATGCCATTTAAAGCAAATTAATTCTATGACCTGACTCCATCATCCAGTAACTTTGGGATGGGTGGGAATAGTTCATATTTCATTGTTTCAAAATTGTGACTGTAATATGTGGCATGTAAACACACCCAACTGCCTAATCAATCCCTGCTGATGTTTATGTTCTACTTGAGCCTCTTCTCATTTGTCTTCATCTATTTCTGCCATTGCAACCACATATTACCTTGTCTAACATATGCTTGTCCACCTTCCTTTATATGCACGTATTTTGCTTGCTTCAAACATTCCCTGCGGAAATGAGTTCCACTCTTCAGGTACACATGTTTCTTCTGAACTTTTTATTGGAAATTGAAAGTTTTATTGTGAAAGCTATCTAGAATTTAGAATTGTTGTTAGTCCAGTAGTTATAGTCAGAATTGCAGTGCAGTCCCAATACTTATTTGCATTGAGTCACATAGAAGAATGTTTTCAGACCATCAGTTACCTGGGCCCTGTACAGATTGTGAATTTAGGCACATGCATTACTGGCTGAGTAGACCTGTTCTGATACTTGTTGGTACTGTCAAGCCCTCAACTGTTGTTATTGCCTCTGTAGTTGAACACTGTTACACATGAGGTTGAGTTGACAGGTGGAGAGAACATATTGTTTTTTAGGGGGGCGGTGGATGGAAGGAGAGAATATTCTATTATCAAGAGTAGTGCACAATGCAGTGTCTGCTCCAGGGTGAAAGCCAAGGCAAAATTCACAGAGATCCATTGTTGCCCAAATCGTAGTGTCTCAGTCTTCCAAAAGATCGCAAAGCACTATGTTCGGCACTAGCTTTGTTGCAGGAGTTGTTGGAAAGGTGACATTTTGACATCAGTCCATTTTTGGGTTCCACTCCAGGTATTTTTGTCAGGGTTTACTCTCTCGGCCTTTAACTTTCCTCAATTGGCACACAAAGCAGTATAGCTATTTACCCATAAAAATAAAACACAAAACTAGAAATCGCTGGGAAACTCAGCAATTCTGGTAGCACCTGTGGAGAAAAACAGACTTGACTATGGAGAGAGGGAGTCCAGAAAGAAAGAAAGAGAGGGAGGGGAGGAGAGAAAGAGAAAACGATTTAGGAACGCAAAGGGATTGTGATAGTAAGCCAGGAAGTAAAGAAGCAACTTAAGTAGTGGGGACCATGAGTAAGTGAAAATGGGTTGACTGTGCTGAAAGCAGATGTCATGACAGGACCTTGGTTTGAGGGTGATTAATAGACATGGCAGGTAGCGATCATGCTGTAAAATTACTAAATCTGATGGAGTCCTGAAAGTTGAAATCTCCTCAAGCAGAAGATGAGGTGTTGCTGTTCCAGCTTGCATTGAATTTTGCTGGAGCACTGCAGCAGACCTGAAACACACAGGCCAGGGAACACAGTAGTATGTCGAAGTAGGAGGCACCTGGAAGCTTGGGGTCATTCTCATGGACAGAGCATAAGTGTTCTGCAGAGTGGTAGCCTAGTCTGCGTTTCATCTCCCCAGTGCAGAGGAGACTGTGTATTCTTAGCAGTGAATATTAGTAGACTAGATTGAGTAAAGTACAGGTAAATCACTGCTTTACCTGGAAGACGTGTCTGCGGCCTTGGCTAGCGAGGAGAGAGGAGATAAACAGCAAGTGTTGCATCTTCTGCGATTGCATGGGAAAGTGATTGCTGGGAGTGGAGGAAGAATGGACCAGGGCCTCCAGAGAGAATAGTCCACGTGGAATGCTGAGAAGGGAGGTGAATATGTGTCTGGTGGCACAAATGTGGATTGTTACTGTTTGGATGTAGAGGCCGATGTGGTTGGAAATGAGGACCAGGGAATTCTATTATTGATGTGAGAGGAAGAGAGAAGGATGAAGGCAGAACTGGGGGAAATAGGCTGGACATGGCTAATGTCTCTGTCAACAACGGTAGAAGAGAACCCTTGGTTGAGGAAAATAGTGGACACTTCTGAAGCACCCCTGAGGAAGGTGGCATCATCACAACAGATGAGACGGAAACTGGGAGAATGGAATGAAGTTTTTGAAGGAAGCAAGGTGTGAGGCTGTATGGTCGGTGGGTTTGTAGATTATATCGGTGACCAGCCGATCCACAGAATGGAAACAGATGTTGAGGAAAGGAAGGGAGGAGTCCAAGATGTACCAGGTAAAGGTGAGAGTGGGATGGAAATTGAAAGCAAAATTGACAAATCTTCCCAATTCCAGATGAGGTAGCAGGAAAGCAGCATGACCTTCGGGTCCGCTCCCTCCACGACATCCTAGTCCACTCCTCATACAACACCAACACCCCACAGCATCGCAGAAGGTACAATACTTGCCCATTTACTTCCGCCCTCCTCACTCCTCATATCCAAAGCACCTGATGCACCTTCCAAATGAATCAGCGGTTTACTCGCACTTCATTCAATTTAGTCTTCGCTATTCGCAATGTGGTCTTCCTTTTGATGGGGAGATGAAATGCACGCTGGATGACTGTTTTGCCGAACATCTATGCTCGATCCGTTAAAACGACCCCCAGGCTTCCAGATACCTGCCACTTCAACACACCACAATGTTCACTGACCAACATTTCTGTCTCAGGCTTGCTGCAATGCTCCAGCAAGACTTGAGGCAAGCTGGAAGAATACCACCTCATTTTCCACTTGGGTACCTTGCAGCCTTCAGAACTGAATATCGAGTTCAATAATTTTAGAACCTGAACGCCATGTTCCATGCCCTTTACCCATCCCCACACCTTAGGCCCTGCCAAGACATGTGTTGTTTTCAGTATAGCCAACACATTTTCACCCACTCATAGTCCCATTATCGTCTATCCTTTCTTTCCTGGCTTATTTTCTCAATCCATTTTTGTGCCTAACATTTTTTCCCTCTCTCTCTTTAGGCTCCCTCTCCACATATCTGCTCACTCCTTCCCCGCTCCCCCACACCATTTCTTCATGGCTGCTATCAGTTCTGAAGAATGGTTACCGGACCCGAAACCTTAACTCTTTTCTCTCCACAGATGCTGCCAGACCTACTGAGTTTCTCCAGCAATTTCTGTTTCTGTGTGTGGCTGTTCATCCGAAGATGTGAATTTGGTTCATGTGTGTTGGGGGTGTCAACACACGGTGGTCTGGGGGCCAAACCTCCTCTGAAGCTTCAGCTAATGGCTATGAGGGACCCAGTTTCCATGTGTCACCATAAAGAGGTGCAGCTAAGGACTTGACAACGGAGAGCCAGGATCCTGATAGGAAGGGATTGAACATTTGGCTGTCTTTTTCATATTGCTGAAAATCATTATTGTAAGCTGAAGAGAAGCAAATTAGCACACAAAATCATACTAACACTATTCCATTCTGTGTGGTGGTATCTGCATGTCTCTGCAAAACAGCAGATATACAAACTTCTCAATTCCTGAGAAAAGTTGAGATCCATGTGCCAGAGGAAGACACTTAGATTTATGGGACAACTAGGTGTAGAGCTAGATGAACACAGCAGGCCAAGCAGCACCAGAGGAGCAGGAAAGCTGACGTTTCCAGTTGAGACCCTTCTTCAGATATTCTAGGTGTGGCCTCACCATGGCCCTGTACAACTGCAACAACACATCCCTGCTCCTGTACTCAAAACCTCTCGCAATGAAGGCCAACATACCATTTGCCTTCTTTACTGCCTGCTGCACCTGCATGCTTACCTTCAGCGACTGGTGCACAAGGACACCCAGGTCCCACTGCACACTCCCCTCTCCCAATTTACAGCCATTCAGGTAGTAATCTGCCTTCTTGTTTTTGCTTTCAAAGTGAATAACATCACATTTATCCAAATTATATTGCATCTGCCTTTGGTTTGCCCACTCACCCAACCTGTCCAGATCATGCTGAAGAATCTCTGCATCCTCTCACCAACCTGGTATCATCTGCAAACTTGGAGATGCTATATTTTTCTTCCCTCATCCAAATCATTAATACATATTGTGAATGGCTGGGGTCCCAACACCGATCCTTGTCGCACCCCACTCGTTACTGCCTGCCAATTTGAAAACGACCCATTTAATTCCTACTCTTCGTTTCCTCTCTGCCAACTAAATTTCTATCCATCTCAATACACTTCCCCAATCCCATGCACTTTAATCTTGCACATTAATCTTTTATGTGGGACTTTGTCAAATGCTTTCTGAAAGTCCAAATATACCACATCGTCTGGCTCTCCCTTGTCAACTCTACTAGTTATATCTTCACAGAATTCCAACAGATTTGTCAAGCATGATTTCCCCTTCATAAATCCATGCTGACTCTCTCTGATCCTGCTGCTGCTTTCTAAATGCTTCGCTCTGAAGTCCTTGATAATGGATTCGAGAATTTTCCCCACTACTGATTTTAGGCTTACTGGTCTATAATTCCCTGTTTTTTTCTCTACCTCCCTTTTTGAATATTGGAATGATATTAGCTACTCTCCAATCTGCAGGGACTGTTCTGGAGTCTATAGAATCCTGGAAGATGACAACCAAAGCATCCGCTATTTCTAGAGCCACTTCCTTGAGTACTCTGGGATGTAGATTATCAGGCCCTGGGGATTTATCTGTCTTCAATCCCATTAATTTTCCCAGCACCATATTTCTACTAATATTGATCTCCCTCAGTTCTTCCCTCTCACTAAATCCTGCATTCTCCAACATTTCTGGTATCTGATTTGTGTCCTCTTTTGTGAAGACAGAACCAAAGTATGTATTCAGTTGCTCAGCCATTTCTTTGTCCCCTATTATACATTCCCCCGTTTGTCTGTAGGAGACCTACATTTGTCTTCACAAATCTCTTTCTCTTCACATACCTATAGAAACTATTAGTGTCAGTCTTTATGTTTCCTGTAAGTTTATTTTCATACTGTATCTTCCCCTTCTTAATCAATCCCTTGGTCCTTCTTTGCTGAATTCTAAACTGCTCCCAATCCTCAGTTATATTATTTTTCTTGGCCAATCTGTATGCTTCTTCCTTGGATCGGATACTATCTCTAATTTCCTTTGTAAGACATGGATTAGCCCTCTTATCCATTTGCTTTTGTGCCAGACGGGAATAAACAGTTGTTGCAGTTCCCCCATGCTTTCCTTTAATGTTTGCCATTGTCTATTCTCTGTCATCCCTTTAAGTAACTCTCCCCAATCTATCTAGGCCAACTCATGCCTCATATCTTCATAGTTTCCTTTATTAAGATTGAGCATCCTAGTCTCCAAATCAACTACCTCACTCTCTATCTTGATTAAAAAGTTCCATCATGTTATGGTCGCTCATTCCCAAGGGGTCTCGCACAGCTAGATTGTAAGGGTTTAGAGGAATATCGGCCAAATATTGGCAAATGGGACTAGATTTATATCTGGTTGGCTTGGACAAGTTGGACCAAGGGGTATATTTCCGTGCTGTATATCTCTATGATTCTAAATGAATTTATGCTTTTAAAAAAATGCCCAATTTAGCCAGCCTTTCTTGAATTAACAAGAAGACAGCCTTTATTAACACGAGAAGAATTAGTAACACCACATATACACACATTAGAAATAAGAAGTGAGTAAGAAGTTTGAAAAAAAACAAATCAGTCTCTTAGTTAATGGTGAAGAATGGATAGTTAAACGTAGCGACTGTTGCATTTGAAGTTACTAGTACATTGATATTGGTCATTGAGCGTTTGGTTTCCACAATTTTTAGTTTTGCAGATTGGTTGAGATTCTGTTGTTCTAATCCTTTGAACAGTGACTGAATTCCAACATTTAGGATCTCAGGGAGCCCTTTTGTTGTCTTGTTTCCTTCTGTCTGGTTGGTAGCTAGTTAATTTACAGAGTTTTCACCTGCAACACATGTGTAACTAGGAGCTAGTTCTTTGTCTGTGAGCTTCACAGTAAAGGTAAAGTCGCCATCGTCCCAAAGGACATAAAGCTGCTCTCTCAATAGACAAAGACCAGTGTTGCTGGGTTTAACCTGAGGATCACACTCTTCAGGTGAGGGGCAAGGTTGAGGTGGTCAGACCTTCATGTCACCTCAGCTGGTAACAGAATTGAACCCCTGCTGTTGGCATCACACTGCATCACAAATCAGCTGTCCAGCCAACTGAGCGACCCGACCCTCCCTGCACAGTACGTTAAAGATCAAACCTGGGTTGGTATACCCAAGAATGTTCAGACTCACAAGCATACTCCGGTAAAGTTGAAACTGGCTTTAAATCTTTGTCCTTGAGTATTCTCCAAACGGAAAACACAAAACATATCTGCAGTTTGGGAAATAATGGTTTGCTGTTCAGGAGGCTATTGTCAGCCCTTGTTACATTTGTAGTCACGAGAGATCTATGTTGACTTGCTTCTTGCCCCCTCCTTCTAAAGGCTGTTGTTTGAAGTTCCCTTTACATCTGTAGTTGCAACATTCATGGGAGTCTCTCTTTCTTTAGAAAGCCAATCAATTTACATCCACAGCTATTTCTAGCTGTATCAGTCCTCTTTTTTAAAATACATATTTTGGAATTATAGATTACAAATGTTCACAGCACTTTGGGTTTCTGACCTGTAGTCATCTTGAAGAAATTCCTTGCACAAGGATAACACATTATTTTTAAAGTAACATTAACTATTACTGGTAAAGATGTTTACACTCAGAATGTAGAACAGTACAGCACAGGAACTGGCCCTTCAGCCCACAATGTTGTGCCAAACATGACACCAAATTAAACTAACTCCTTCTGCCTGTCCTTGGTCCATATCCCTCCATTCATTGCAAATTCATGTGCTTATCTAAAAGTTCCTTAAACACCCCTATCACATCTGCCTTCACAGTCACCTCTGGCAACGCGTTCCACACTCCTACCACACTCTATGCAAAAAAACCTGCCCTTCATATCTCCTTTGAACTTTTCTCCTCTCACCTTAAATGCAGGCACCCTAGATTCAGACATTTCAACTCTGGGGAAAAAAGATTCTGACCATCAATCCTATCTGTGCATCTCATAATTTTACAGACTTCTAACAAGTCTCCCCTCAGCCTCTGCTGCGTCAGAGAAAAAAACCCAAGTTTCTCTAGCCCCTCCTTATAGCCCATACCCTCTAGTCCAGGCAGCATCCTGGTGAACCTCTCCTGCACCCTGTCCAAAGCCTCCACATCCTTCCTGCAATGTGCTGACCAGGGTTGAACACAATACTATAAGCATGGCCTAACCAAAATCTTATAAAACTGCAACATGACATGCTAACTCTTGTATTCAATTCCCCGACCAGTAAAGGTAATAATGCCATATGCCTTCTTTACCAGTCTATCTACTTGCGTGGCCGCTTTCAGGGAGTTATGGACTTGAACCCAAGATCCCTTTGTTCAATGTCCCGCCATTAACTGTATACTTTTTCCTCAACATTTGATCTCCCAAAGAGCAGCACACTTACCCCAACTAAACTCCATCTGCCCCTTCTCCGCCCATATCTGCAACTGATCTGAATCCCACTGTATCCTTTGACAACCTTCTACACTATCCACAAGTCCACTGATCTTTGTATTATCTGCAAACTTACTAACCCACCCATCTACATTTATATACATCACAAACAGCATACGGATCCCTGCAGGACACCACTAATCGCAGTCCTCCAGCCAGAAAAACAGCCTTCCACCACTAGCTTCTGCCTTCTATGAGCAAGCCAATACTGAATCCAAGCAGCCAAGTCACCATGGATTCCATGCATCTTAATCTTCTGGATGACCCTACCATGAAGGACCTTGTCGAAAGCCTTATTAAAATCCACGCGGACAACATCCTCATCGAGCACCTTTGCCACCTCCTTGAAAAATTCAATCCAGTTAGTAAGACACGACCGGCCCCACAGAAAGCCATGCTGACTATCCCTAATTAGGTTGTGCTTTTCCAAATGCACATAAATCCTATCTCTACATTGAGTGGAAAGTGCACAAAGGGGCGCAGGAATGGCTAGAGAGCAAAAGCAAAAATGCAAGGACACTGCTTGCCTAGAAACCTACAGGGAACGGTGTTCCACAGGTCTGTATTTAGCTTGGTCTTACTTATCAAGAAGTGAAAGATGAAACGAAAGAACATTGATATTGGTCTAGACAACAAATAAAGAGATCTGTGCTGAGAATCACAAAGAACTTCAGGGATACAGCTAGTCTGCCAGGATAAGCATGTACAGTGTAACTTTCAAAAATGAGTTAAGAAAAATATTCAGAAATTTGAATAAAGGGAATGGACAAGTAAAGAGATAGTAAGAACTGCAGATGCTGGAGTCAGAGATAACACAGTGTGGAGCTGCAAGAACACAGCAGGCCAGGCAGCATCAGAGGAGCAGGAAAGCTGATGTTTCGGGTTGGGACCCTTCTTCAGAAATGGGCTCATTTCTGAAGAAGGGTGCCGACCCAAAACGTCAGCTTTCCTACTCCTCTGATGCTGCCTGGCCTCCTGTGTTCTTCCAGCTCCACACTGGATAACGGGCAAGTAAAGAATTTTTTTCAAAGTAAAGGTTTTACAATGAAGCACATGGACAATGCGAGCAGTTACATGGGTGATTAGCAGAGGCAGTGCAAACAAATAGCCTATAAAATGGCAAACAGAAGCACTGATTATTGTACCTGTGTGCGGAGAAATATCAAATTGGTCAACTCAAACTTGTACATGATTTTAGTTACACGGCACTTAGAGCTCGGTCTACAGTTTTGGCTATCCATTGCAGAAAAAGGAATGGTACGAAACAAAAAAAGCAGAAACTTTGAGACAATAAGGTGTTTTCACTGGAACTGCAGAAAAGTGAAAGTGGTATTTGAAATTGCTAAGATATTCTTTCCACTGAAAGCATGAGAACAGTTTTTAAGAAACAGAAATTCTTTAATGATTTTGCACACAGTACACAGAATGTTTCAACATAGATCCTTGTTGAATAAGTGCATAAACTCTCAAAGCATGTTTGACAAAGAGGAGAATAGATGAGGTAGATCATGAGACAGCAATGCAGAATGGAAGGGTATAAAAATCCATATTAACACCAAAATATTTCACAAATGCTCCCATTATAAGGTCATGAACATCAGTCATGTAACGTAGTGTGATAAATTGACAGGTCTACAAAAAAAGCTTCTCAGTGTTATACAGTGACAGCCCTGTCCCCACCAGGATTATTGCTGTGTTATAGTGACCAGCCTGTGCCCATCAATACAGTACCCATGTTACACGGTGACAAACCTATTCCCACCAATACTGTATCCAAATGTTATACAGTGACAGATCTGCCCAACCAGCACTGTAGCCGATTGTTATACAGTAACAGACTTGTTCCTACCAGTACTGCACCCCACCATTATACAGTAACAAATCTATTCCCACCAGTACTGCACCATTATTCAGTGACAGACATGTTGCCCATTCTTATACAGTGACAGATCTGTTCCTACCAGAACTGTACACCACTGTTATACAGTAAGACCTGTCCCAATACCATACTGTACCCCACCATTATACAGTGACAGACCTGTCCGCACCAGTAGAGTACCCCAGTGTTACACAGTGACAAACAGTGACAAATCTGATGAAGGGTCTGGGCCCAAAACGTCAGCCTTCCTGCTCCTGTGATGCTGCTTGGCCTGCTGTGTTCATCCAGCTCTACACCTTGTTATCTCAGATTTTCCAGCATCTGCAGTTCCTACTATCTCTGTCCCCACTAGTACTGTACCCCAGTGTTATACCGTGACAGACCTATCCCCACTAGTACTGTACCCCAGTGTTATACAGTGACAGACCTGACCCCACTAGTACTGTACCCTAGTGTTTCACAGTGACAGACCCGTACCCACCAGTGCTGTACCTCAGTGTTATACAATGACAGACCTGACCCCCACTAGTACTGTAGCCCAGTGTTATACAGCGACAAACCTGACCCCCACTAGTACTGTACCCCAGTGTTATACAGTGACAGACCTGACCCCGCCAGTAATGTAGCCCAATGTCATACAGAACCAGTCAGCCCTCTTGCCCTGTTCGCCTGTATTTCGGCCGGCCCTACCCAATTGGGTGCCCACAGGATGGTCTGTTACCTCTCAAAACGGCCCTAGCCGCGCTCTCCTGTCGCTGAGAGCGAAAAGACTGAAAGCCGAAGCTCCGGCCGAGGATTTCACGGACAGGGTCGCGGGAACAGGAAGCCATGGGAATGCCTTGACTTCAGGGCTGTGACGTCACCGCGCAGTGTCAATGTTGTCATCGCGGCCACTAACGGGTACCGCGCGTGCGCAGAACATCATCCGTCGACGTCATCACACGGCGCCCCAAAATGGCGGACAAGAGAAATGTTCTCCGCACGTTAATGGCTTATGCCGGCGACTCGGACTCTGAAACCGACACCGAGACAGGTAGGACCTGACAACACACTGTCCTTTCGCACTAGAGCTAGGCTGAGTAATTAAGATGTACAAAACCCTTGTCTGTAAATATTGTCTACGGGATTGTACAGGCCTATCAATGTCTTCCAGTACTAGTGGGGACAGGTCTGTCACTGTATAACACTTGGGTACAGTGCAGGTGTTGACGTGTCTATTGTAGTATAACACAGGGATACAGTACTGGTGGGGACACATCTGCTAGTATAACATGAAGGTATCGGCGATCACTCAGGTCAAGTATGATTGTCCACCATAAGGGTGCCCATTTGTGGGTCTTCAGCTGGCTCAAGAGGTCAATCCAGGATCCACAGATTCTATTGCATTATGAGCATTGGTGAGTGGTAAGGGTGGTTGGAAGTGGTGATGGGTGGGCCTTCCTGATGTTTTGTCTGTCCTTGCACAAGAGTCGCTTCTGTTCAGTGGCACAGCGGAGATCATTTTCATGGCATATAGCACCCTGCTGGATGATGTTTCTCCAGTGATTCCGGTTTGTAGCCATATCTTCCCAGTTGTTGATGTTGATATGGAAGTTCTTGAGATTGGTCTGGATGTTATCTTTGAAGAATTTCCTTTGGCCACTGGGGGCACACTGACCTTCCTTCAGCTGGACGTTACATGATCTGTTTGGGAAATGTGAGTTGGGCATTTAGATGACACGGCTAGTCCATTGGAGTTCCTGTTAAGTTATAGAGGTGGTGATGCTGGCTGTGTTGACCGCCTCCAAGATGTTGGTGTTAGTGTGCTTGTCTTCCCAGGTGGTCTGCAGGATTTTTCGTAAGGATCTCTGGTGGTGTTGTTCCAATGCTTTCAGGGGCTACTCTAGGTAGTCCATGTTTCAGCTCCATATAGTAGTGTGAGAAGGATAACAGTTTTGTAGACTAGAAGTTTAGTCTGGGCCTGTGGGTCACGGTCTTCAAACACTCTTGTGAATTGGGCTTCGACTCCACTGGCACAGCTCAGATAGTATTGTATTTCTGCATCTATGTTGGTCTTGGAGGAGAGAAGTCTGCCAAGATATGAAAATAGATCCACATTTTGAAGGTGATGGTTCTTGACCCTTATTGTGGGAGGGGAGGAGGGATTGTTGGGTGGTGGTTGATGGAGTACTATAGTCTTTTTTTGTGTTAAGGGTAAGGCCAAGGAGCTTATATACCTTGGCAAAGCCATCCAAGAGGTACTGTAGATCTTCTGCAGAGTGTGCTGCAATGGCATTGTCATCAGCATATTGATGCTCCAAGAAGGAGGTGCTGGAGACATTGCCCTTGGCTTTGAATTTATTATGGTTAAACAGCCTGCTGTCCATACGGTAAATGATTTGAATTCACCTGGGCAGGTTTTGACCAGAGAGATGGAACATGGAGGCAATGGTGAACAAAGTGAGTGTGATGATGCAGCCCTACTTGACCTCTGTCTCCATGGTGAAAGGCTCAGTCTCCAATGCGCAGTTGCTAAGCATTGTCTCAGACATGTCATCATGCAGCAGCCTCAGCATCCCGATGACCTTATCAGGACAGCCTCATGACATTATCCACCAGAGACCCTGGCGGTTAACTGTGCCAAAGGCCTTACTTAGGCCGATGAAGGCCATGTAAAGTGATTATTTCTGTTCCTGACAGTTTTCTTGTAATGGACATGCTGTAAAGATCATGTCTGTTGTTCCTCTGGACATGCAGTAGCCAAACTGCAATTCAGGGAGTATTTCCTCAAATAATGACAGAAGTCTATTGGTAAGGATATGTGCAAGTACTTGCCAATGATTGATGGAAGGGAGATGCCTGTAATTCAGCCTTGTCATCCTTTTTGTATCTGGTCACAATCTAAGCATCTATGAGCTCTGAGGGGAGTTCTTCTTTGAGCCAAACCTTCAAGAGCAAAGCATGTATGTGTTCATGGAGCTTTGGGCCACCCTCCTTTAGGATCTCTGCAAGAATCCCATCAGGACCAGCAACCTTGTTCTTTCTTAGGCTCCTTATGGCATCTTGTACCTTAGTCATACCGGGAGGTTCTCCCATATCATCTTGAATGCATCTCTGGGGGATTTGGTTAATGATTTCCAAGTTAACATTTGTGTTACTGTTAAGGAGTTCTTAGAAATGCTGCCTCCGGTGGGTGTTTATTACCTTGTTGTCCCTGAGCAGTTTTTGTCTGTCTTTAGAGCACAGAGGTTTTAGACCATGGTATTTTGGAGCATATATCACCTTGGTGTCACTGAAGAAGCCTTTTGTGTTACCGGCATCTGCCAGCTGCTGGATTTCCGTGCCTTATCAGTCCTCCATTTGTTTTTGAGCTTCCTTACCCTTTTTTGGATATCAGCCTTAACTTTGGCATAGGTCCTTTTTTAGGCCTTGCTGTGATGTCATTCTGCCAGTTACAGAAGGCTGTCCTTTTGTTGGAGATGAGCAGTTCAATTTCCACATCATTCTCATTGAATTAATCTGGATGGTTTCTGGACTTGTACCCAAGGGTGTGATTGCAGGTACTGAGAATGGTTGATTTAAGCAGACTCCAGTGTTCTCCTATGACCTCTGGGAATTCCCAAGGTAGGATTTTAGCAAGTGAGGTCTGTAGATGTCACGTAATGACCGTGTCACCCAGACTGTTAATGTTGAATCTTGGCCAGGTCTCCTCCTTCTGAACCCTCGTCTTTCTGTGTAGTCTGATGGACATTGTGAAGTAGATAAGGTGATCAGCCCAGCAATCACCTGAGCCAATCATAACTCTGGCGACAGTCACATCTCGATAATCCCTGGAGAGAACAATGATATAATCAATAAGACGCTATTGTTTCGAGCATGGATGCCTCCAAGATTTGAATTTGTTTATCTGATGGAAGTGTGTGTTTGTGATGGTGAGGTTGTACTCCGCATGTTTTGTGAGAAGAAGGACCCACATTGGAGTTGACGTTTCCAATACCTTCCCATCCTATGTTGCCATTCCAAAGGCTGTAATCTTGATCAAACCCGGCATTGAAATCTCCAAGAAGAATGATCTAGTCCTCCTTGGGGATGCTTGACAACAGAAGTTCAGAGAGGCAACTAATGAGCTGGTCTTAATTGTGAATTCAACACTGTGAATTCTGGGGCTCATCAGCCTTCCCTTTACAGAAGAAGGTGTAACCACCTTTCATCTCCTTCAGTTCCCCTTTGTTTTGGAAAGAGCAGCTAGGTTGATCTGGCTCCTCTTCAGTTCTCTGGCTATGATTGCAGTTATTCTCTAAGGTTGGTCACTATTGGCTGTGTCCATCAAGATTCTTACATTCCAGGCTCCAAAGTCTATTACTCTTTGTTTCTGACCACGCTTCGGTGATCCCTCTGGATGTGGTAATCTAGTCAGGAGTTTTGCGGTAGGCTAATTTCAGGGTACCTTTTCCACACCCCTTCCCAACTTGGGTGAGCAGAGCGGATCCTAAACAGGGTGGTTAAATCGTGAGCACAACTGCCAAAATGTTCTGTCTGCCTCGTCCAGGAACAAGACGACTGAATCTGACACCCATTGCCTGATGTGTCCGTTCTTGACCAGGAGCTTCCAAATATCACAGTCCTGCTCCCTCTGCCACAAGCTGATTGCCATAGGGTTTTTGTCCAGGATGTAAGTAGGGACTGGTACCTCTTGGAAGGATGCCTGACTTTTGATGTGGGGAGACAGGTGCACGGACAGCCAGCACATGGACCTTGGCATTAGGGGGTCAAAGCCCAGTGGCATGGAGACCAAGATGTCTGGCAGCCATTCTCTGTTGCAGCCTTCATTCCCGTTTGCAACCATTGTGATGCTCTAACTTAAGTTCAGCTATCGTCCTCCGCCTGCTCCGCCATTGAGGTCTTCAAGGGTCACGCTTGGTCTTGAACTTCCCCTTGACCTTACTGTCGTGGGTGACCCTGCCAGGAGCTATGCTCCAGATGGTTTAGCTCTCAGGTTCCTAGCTACGCACAAGCCTCTCCACCACAACAAGGTGGTGATCCTTGGAGCAGAATTCGCGTACAGTGTTGGTTGAGGCACATCAGTCACTGTCACTGTATAACACTGGGATATAGTGCTGGTGGGGATACACTTGTCACTCTGTAACATAGGTACAGTAATGTAGAAAGGTCTGTCACTGTGTAACACTAGCCTGCAGTACTGGTCGGAACAGGTCTGTCACTGTATAAAGCTGGGGTGCAGTACTGGTGGGGACAGATCTATTACTGTGTAACAATGAAGTGCAGTACTGGTGGGGACAGGTCTGTTACTGTATAACACTGGGGTACAGTACTCATGGGGACATGTCTGTCAATGTCATTATTGGGGTCCATTGATGGTGAGTCTGTCACAGTGGAACACTAGGCCACAGAACTGGTGTGAACATATCTTTCACCATTTAACACTTAGGTACCGTGTTCCTGTGGACTGGTAGAGGCACTTTGGTCCCATTGAGTCTATATCAACAAATATACACTATTACCTATAGTAGTCACACTTTCCCACACCGGGCCCATAGCCTTGAATGCTATGACACTTCAAGTGTTCATCCAGTACTTTTCAAACTTGGAGTTTACCTGCCTCAACTATCCTCACAGGCAGTGCATTACAGACTCCCACCACCCTGTGGATGAAAATGTTTTTCCTCAAATCCTCTCTAACCCTTCTGCCTTTCAGTTTAAAAGTGTGCCCTCTTGTTCCTGACCGTTTGACTGAGGGGAACAGCTGCTTTCCAGTCACTCTGTCCATGCCTCTCATAATCTTGACTCCCTTTCTCAACCTTCTCAGATCCAAAAACACAGTATAAGTTTATCCTGCCTTTCTTCTTTGCTGAAATGCTCCTTCCCAGGCTACATTCTAGTCAGTTTCCTCTGCACTCACTCCAGTACAATAACGTGACCAGAACTGCATACAGTACTCTAGCTGTGGCTTAACCAAAGTTCTGTACAGCTCTTAGATAACCTTACTGTACTTATAACCTATGCCAGGACTGATAAAAGTAAGCATCCCATTTGCTTCCTTAACTACCTGCTTAACCTCTCCTGCCAATTCTGCAAAAGCACCCCAAGATCCCTCTGTTCCTCTGAGCTTCCTGGTGTCCTGCCATTTATTTAGTACTCCCTTGTCTTGTTCCATCTTCCAAAGTGCACCACCTCACATTAATCAGGGTTATATTCCATCCGCCTTAGGTCTGCTCATCTGACCATTTGTCTATATCTTCTTGTGATCCAGGACCCTTCTCCTCGCTGTCAGTCAGCCAGCCAAGTTTTGTGTCATCCACAGACTTACTAATCATCTCTCCCACATTCTCAACTACATCGCTTATGACTTCAAAAACAATAAGGGAACCAGCACAGATCCCTGTGGTATGCTACTGCACACCAAGCTCCAGTCACACAGCCTTCTACCATCACCCTCTGTTCCCTATCACTAAGCCAGTTGTGGATCCAACTTGCCAAGTTAACCTAGATCCCATGAGCTTTAACTTTCTTCATCAGTTATCCATATGGGATTTTGTCAAAGGCCTTGCTGAAATCCATAGAAACTACATTAACTGCCCTACCCTTATCACTTGGTCACCACCTCGAAAATTTTCACTAAATTTGTTGGTCATGAACTCCTTCTGACAAAACCATGCTAAATATCCCTGATCAAGCCTTGTTTCTTTAAATGGAAGTTAACCTTTTCCTTCACTATTTTTTTTTCCAGTAGTTTTCCTGCCATTTGTGTAGATTCACTGATCTATAGTTCCCTGCTCTATCTCTACCACCCTTTATGTAAAGTGCAACTACATTAGCTGTCCTCCAGTCCTTTAACACCTCCCCTGTGGTCAAAGGCAATTTAAAATTTGGGTCAGGCCCCTGTTATTTCCTCGCTTGTCTCCCACAGCAGCCTGGGATACAACTTTTCTGGACCTGGGTATTTGTCCACTCCAAAACCTCCAATACTTCCATGTTTCTTATATCAATCTGCTCAAGAATTTCACAGTTCTTCTTCTCTGCACGTGCATTCTCCTCCTGAGTAAGAATAGATGGAAAGCACTTGTTTAACACTCTACCAGTGTCCTCCATCTTCTCGCACATATTACCCCCTTGGTCCCTAATAGGCCCTAGTCTTTCTTGTCCACCACTGTATAGCACTAAGGTACAGGGTACTGTTGGGGACAGGTCTGTCACGGTTTAGCACTGGGATACAGTACTGGTGGGGACAAGTATTATTTTTCTACTCCATTCTCTATGTAAGGTACGAAAGGAGGACTTGTCTCTGCTGGATATGGCGATGATGATATCAGCAGAATGGAAGAGGCAGGTGAGCTGGAGGAGGATGACGAGAGCAGCAGTCCACTGGTGAGTGACAAGTGACAAAAACTTCCCGTAAATGTTTCCTTGTATGCTCCCTCCCCCCAACCCCCCCCCATCCCAGGATCAGGATCAGCGCTGAGTGCCATGAAATGTTGCTGTGTGCCCTCGTTCAATGCAGCCAGTTTGATTTATTGAAAGAGGATGCAGCAGGTGTGCTGAGTTTAACTGAGACTAGCTGAGAAAGCATCTGGTGTCATGGCTGGCAGAACTGGATGGAAAAGAGTTCTCTGGAAATAGTGAGACTGCGAATGGAAGTATTTATTAAGTAATTTAAGTTGAGTGTTTATATGCAAGGTGGAATACAATGCAAGGAACAAATGATAATTGTCGTTCAGGACCTACTGAACTTGAACTTGATCTAGATTCACAGATTTATTAGCTCTCTTTTATATTGAAGAATAAACCCTTCAGATTAACTGGTATAAAGTTGGTTTGAGTCACCCATCACTTCTTTTTATGCTGAATAGCATTTCTCAATTCTTTGATACACAAATTGTCACAACCCACTGGGGTAGAGTGCTAAGAATCCAGCCTCACTATTGCTGGAGTCACACCAAATATGAAGGTTCAATGAAACTACCAGGAATTTCAATTTACCTCTGACTGTCTGTGACCTGGGATAAAAGCAAACCACATCAGGCTTCTTTGGTATCTATTTTAAAAAAGCCATTTATTGTAAAATGCTTAACATTGACAAGGGCAGTAAAAGAATAGAATTTTTAATTTATATAACTTGAACTTTCCCCCATTGTAAAATACAGATGTGCACACAAAGAAAAATAGACAAATGCAAATAATATGAGTGAAGCAGGAGGGGTGTGGAGTCAGGGAGACACAGTTCTGTATCACCAGTCCAAAACTGCAAAACTTACTAACTTAGAAAGGATAAGGATCATGGAACTTCGATGATACCTGACGTGGTATCTGCACAACAATGATCAGTCTTTGGTTAACTGCTTACTTGTTTTGACCCAGGACAGAAATGGAAGGAAAGGAGGAGGGGTGGCATTATTAAGACCACGAGACCACAAGAAATAGCCCCTCGAGTGTGCTCCGCCATTCAGTGCAATCATATTAATCTGACATTCCTCGCATCCGCTTTCCTGCCTTTGCTGTAACTCTTGATTCCCATCCTGGTCAAGAATCCGTCTGTCTCTGTATTGGTTAAGGAACGCAATGCAATTCTGGCAAATGAGGATGTCTCAGAGGTTTCAACGATAGAATCACTTTGGCTCGACCTAAGAAACAAAAAGTATATAATTATATTGATAACAGTAATCTATAAACTAACAACTATTGGGAAGGGCATAGAGGAACACATTTGCCAACAAATTATAGTGTAATTATAGTAGGGGACTTTAATTACTTACACATAGACTGGTAAGCTAGTAGTGTAAGGGGCAGTGAGAGGCAAATGTTCCTAGGTTGCATTCAAGAGTTTCCTACAACAATATGTGTGCAGTCCATCAAGAAATGAGGCACTGTTGGACCTGGTTCTTGGAAACGAGATGGGCCAAGTGGATCAAAAGTTGGCAGAGGAACATCAAGGAGACAGTGATCATTATGTTGTAAGGATTAGGATGATGGTGGAGAATGACATTAGTCAATCCAGATTAAGAAAATTTACTGGTGGAGAGCCGACATCAATGTGGCAAGATTGGAGCTGGGCAGGATAATCTGGAACGAGAGGGTAATGGGAAAAACAATAACTGAACAACCTTCAAAGAGCAGATGATTTGCGTACATTCAAGGCATGTTCCCTCAAATGGGAAAGGTAGGCAAAGCAAATCCAGAGCTCTCAGAATGTCCAAGGAGAGAGAAGTTAAGCTAAAGAAGTAAAAGTCTGCTAGTGACAAGTGTCAGGTTGATAATGCAATGGGGATCTGAAAGGAATACAGAAGGTGAGGTGAAAAAAAACACAAGAGAAGTAAAGAAAAAGTATGAGAAAAGACTGGCAGCCAACATCAAGTTTTCTATGAATCTACAAATAGTAAAAGAATGGCAAAAGGATGAATAGGACTGATTAGAGATTAAAAAGGGGATTTCCACATCAAGGCAAGAGCATGGCTGAGATATTAAATGAGTACTTTGCATCTATCTTTACCAAAGAGGGCGACGCTACCCAGGCTATGGTGGGAAATTCTGTCACTGAGAAGAGTTCACAATTGATTGGAAAAAGTGTTGCATAGACTGTTGGTGTTTAAAGTTGACAAGGCACCAGGACTGGACCAGATGTATCCAAGGATATTGAAAGAAGTGAGAGTGGACATTGCAGGGGCACTGACCATAATATATAAGTCTTGCCTCAATTCAGGGTGGTGCCAGAAGACTTGAGAATTGCAAATATTATGGCCTTATCCAAGAAGGGCTTGAAGGATAAGCCTAGAAATTCCAGTCAGTTTAACTTCAGTGGTTGGCAGCTTCTAGAAACAATTATTTGGGACTGAATTGGTAGTTCATGAAAAAGAAATTAGTTGATTAGGAAGCGATGGCATGGATTTCTCAAGGGAAATATTGCCTGACTAATTTGTTAGAGTATTTTTTTGAAGGCATAACGGAGTCAATAGAAAGGGTAACGCTTCTCAGTGTGGTGTACGTGGACTTCTAGAAGGCGTTTGGCACAGACTTGTGAGGAACATTATAGGTCCTGGAATAAAAGAGGCTGTAGCAATGTGTGTACAAAATTGGCTGAGTGGTCAAAAGCAGAGATCACTAATATTTTTCAGGCTGGAGTAAGGTTTGCCATGGAGTTCCCCAGGCTTTGGTATTGGAACCCTTGTTTTCCCTGATATATATAAATAATCTAGATCTTGATGTTCAGATGACACAAAACCTGGAAGAACTGTAAACTTTGAGAGACAGTGTATGAAGACATTGGGGAAGAACGTTGAAAAACAACATAAAATAGGGGATGCAGGAGCAGAGTGACTTGGGTGTATATGTGTATAGATTATTGAGGGTAGCAGAAAAGGTGGATAGCGTAATTCATCAAATATACAGTGTTATCAGCTTTATTAATAGGGGCTTTGAGTACAAGAGCAAGAACTTGTACAAAATATATGTTAGACCTCACCTGGAATATTTTGCAGAGTTCTGGGTGTCACACTATAAGAAGGATGCAAATGCATTGGAGAGTGCACAGAAGTGATTTATAGGAATGATTTGAGTGAGGAGGAACTTCAGTTATGAGGATAGAGGAGTCAGGAGGGCTAAAAGGGGTCTGAAAAGTCATTGGACAACAGGATTAAGGAAAATCCCAAGGCTTTTTATACATATATAAAGAGCAAGAGGGTAGCCAGACAGAGGGTTGGCCCACTCAAAGACAGGGAAGGGAATTTAAGTGTGGAACCAGAGGAAATGGGTGAGGTATTAAATGAGTACTTTGCGTCAGTATTCACCATAGAGAAGGACTTGGTGGATGGTAAGTCTAGGGAAGGGTGTGTAGATAGTTTGGGTCATGTTGAGATCAAAAGGGAGGAGGTAATGGGGGTCTTGAAAAACATTAAGGTAGACAGGTCCCCAGGGCCTGATGGGACATACCCCGGAATACTGAGAGAGGCAAGGGAGGAAATTGCTGGAGCCTTGAGGGAAATCTTTGTATCTTCACTGGCTACAGGGAGGTCCCAGAGGATTGGAGAATAGCCATTTTGTCCCTTTGTTTAAGAAGGGTGGCAAGGATAATCCAGCTAATTACAGGCCAGTGAGCCTTACGTCAGTGGTAGGAACATTATTGGAGAGGATTCTTCAAGACAGGATTTACTCCCCTTGGAACTCAGTGGGTATATTAGAGAGAGGCAGCATGGCTTTGTGAAGTGGAGGTTTTGTCTCACTAACTTAGTTGAGTTTGTTGAGGAAGTGATGAAGATGATCAATGAGGGTAGGGCAGTGGATGTTGTCTAAGTGGACTTCAGTAAGGCCTTTGACAAGGCCCCTCATGGCAGGCTGATACAGAAGGTAAAGTCACACGGGGTCAGAGGTGAGCTTGCAAGATAGATTAAAAAAAATCTGGCTTGGTCATAGAAGACAGAGGGAAGCAGTGGAAGGGTGCATTTTTGAATGGAGGGCTGTGACTAGTGGCGTTCCTCAGGGATCAGTGTTGGGACTTTTGCTGTTTGTAATATATATAAATGATTTGGAGGAAAATGTAACTGGTCTGATTAGTAAGTTTGCCGATGACACAAAGGTTGGTGGAATTGTGGATAGCGATGAGGACCGTCAAAGGATACAGCTGGGTATGGATCGGTTGGTGACTTAGGCAGAGAGATGGCAGATGGAGTTTAATCCAGAAAAATGTGAGGTAATGCATTTTGGAAAGTCTAATCCAGATGGAAAATATACAGTAAATGGCAGAACCCTTAAGAGAACTGATAAGCAGAGGGATCTGGGTGTACAGGTACATAGGTCATTGAAAGTGGCAATGCAGGTGGAGAGGGTAGTTAACAAGGCATAAGGCATGCTTGCCTTCATTCGCCGAGGCATTGAGTTTAAAAGTTGGTAGATAATGTTGCAGCTTTATAGAACCTTAGTTAGGCCGCATTTGGAATATTGTGTTCAATTCCGGTCGCCACACTACCAGAAGGATGTGTTGGCTTTGGAGAGGGTACGGAAAAGATTTACCAGGATGTTGCCTTGTCTGGAGGGCATTAGCTATGAGGAGTGGTTGGAGAAACTTGGTTCTAACTGGAACGACAGAGGTTGAGGGGCGACCTCATAGAGGTCTACAAGATTATGAAGGGCATGGACAGTCAGAAACTTTTTCCCAGGGAGGAAGAGTCAGTTACCAGGGGCCATAGGTTTAAGGTGCGAGGGGCAGGTTTAAAGGTGATGTATGAGGCAAGTTTTTTTTAGGCAGAGGGTGGTGTGTACCTAGAACTCGCTGCTGGGGGAGGTAGTGGAAGCAGATACTATAGTGACTTTTAAAGGGCGTCTTGACAAATACATGAATAGGATGGGAATAGAGGGATACAGTCCCTGTAAGGATAGGGGGTTTTAGTTGTGATGGGCAGCATGTCGCTGCAGGCTTGGAGGGCCAAAGGGCCTGTTCCTGTGCTGTAATTTTCTTTGTTCTCTTTGAATTAGTGTTACACTGCAGCCTGTCTAATCAGAAAGTTGTTCCTAAGCTGATCTCTCCTAAACCCACAGCAACTAATGCCAATTGGAAAGCCAATCAAAAATGTATCTCTGGGCAGAATTACCTCGAACATGCGCACACACGTCAAAAACAAATTTATTTCATATTTGGCAGTTATCTTCATTTGTTTTTTCAAGCTGCACACAAATCTTTGGTATTCACTGTTTTTTAAAGCAGTGTCTTTTTTTCTCACAGCCCATTGTACAAACAAATAAAAAGATGTGGTCTCTTGCAAAAGATAAAGGAAAGTCAAATGTAGGAGTGCCAGGAGGCAGAGGGGACAGTATAAATCTGCTAAAAATATTCTGTTCTGCTGTGAGAATGACTCGTGTATAAAGCACCTGCAATGCTGAACCAAATGACTCCTGACGTCCCAGGTCCAACCTCCAGTCAACTGAGCTCAGATGCTGCAACTATTCCATACTACATTAGTATTTGTCCTCTTGGGGTAGAGACATGGAGAGGAAAACTGCTTTGGTTCTTCTTACAAGTGCTCTCTAGCAAGTCCTTTTGAAGATGGACATTGTGTAAAGACATTGTGTAAATTATCTCTGATAATTACATAACCTCTCATGTAGACTTGTATGAAAAATGACAAGTTAACTGAGGTACTGGATTGTAACTTAGAACCTGAAATAACATGGAGTCACCTCCTTCAGAAGAACATGGAAACTTCGCCTCTTGGCTGTTTTGAATATGGCTTGTACAGTCAGGGTGACTGTATTTCCATGTGGTTACTGAACCTACCATTGCCAGAGATCCTTGCAGGTTGCACCTAAAGTATGTTTGGTGGGATTTTGTCTGAAATTGGATTTTGTCTTGTGTGTATCTCAAGCAAGAGCTTGTTGCTCTGCACTGCACTGCACTGATAGCTACCTTGCATCTTCAAGTGATTTCTTTAACCTTGTCAATTCTTGTCTTTATAGGAAGGTGAAGATTCAGAAAAGGAGTTGCAGGAGGCAGATGGTATAAAGGTATCATTGTCATTTCGCATATGAACAATATATCAATCTGGGGCAGAGGGAGCGAGGGCCCACAAACTGACTTGAATGTGGAGAGTTCCATTGAGACCTTTCAACACCAATAAAGCATCGAGAGTGAGATCTATCTTTTAATTTTTAGCTGTCAAATATTAACTATACTGATTAGCCAGTTTGTGCCAGTGTGAACCTGCTATAGAATCATAATGGCACAGGAGGCCATTCTGCCCATTGGCTCCATAGCAATTCCCTGTCCAGCAATCCATTGAGTCTCAATTCCCACATTATCGCTGTGTCCTATAAATTTATTTCCCTCGTGGCAATTTAAAATCCAAACACACACGCTCTGTACCCTAATCATCTCCACTTCTACCGTCACAGGCATCAATTTTGATGGTATTAACACTCACTGCACAAAATGATTCTTTCCCACTTCCCTCTTTTTCTTGTTTGTCTCAGTGCAGGCTGGCAAGTTTACGTTAATATTTACTGAATGATTTGTATTTGTATATCACTTGCTTTTGTTCAGTATGAAGTGACAGTTAGTTAACTGCCTCATTCCTCCACTGTTTTGGATGAGTATATTACACTGACCAAACTCTTGTCCTGTTTCATTTAATTAAATAACTAACCTGTCTAGATTTTTGATGGAATCATTTCAGTCCTCAGTATCTGGGCTTACAAATGACTTATAAAGCATCCTTCCAAATTGCTTTTGGCCACTGAAAATCAATTTTCTAACTTTTACTCTTTTTGTAAATTGGTCAGTGGTACTAGCCAGTAAGTACTAGATTTCACCGGTTTCACAACCAGAAAGGTTTTTAATGAAGCCGATTGGACCGAAGTGTCTGTTGCTGTGCTGTTTGACTCTATGACTCTGTAAGTGAATAAGGGATGCAGCATATTTGGAAAAAGCGAAAAATGTAACATTGGAATGGGAATTGGAGAAATATTTAAAAGAGAAAAAGAGTTGCCAGGCTATTTTGAAAGGACAATTCAGTGATAATAATTGATTGTTCTTCCAAAAGGTCAGCACAGGCATGAAGAAATAAATGTTTTTTTTCTGTACCCTATAATTTATGTGGATTTGAATCCTGTCTGGACCCATTCTTTCCTTTTGCTTAGTCTGTGCTTTCAAAATTACTTGCGTGGTCTGTGTTTTATTCTATCTAGCTCAGTGCCGCTCGCACTCTTGAATCCTTAGATCTAAGCCATTGCTTATGCTCTGAGGAATTTTCAGCATCACCTCCTGCCACTGACCACAAATCCAAAGTTGGCCTCGATTTCTTTTTACACCTTTTTCACACCTTTTCATCTCTTGGCAGCAGGCACCAGATGATATCAAATCTAATGTGTACTTCATTCAAAAATAGCTGTGGCCACAATGGAAGTACTACAATCTTAAGTGAAGAACTTGCTGTCAATGCAAATGGGAGACTCTGGGGTTCAAAAAAATCACTAAAAGGGATTGATTAGCTCAGTTGACTGGACTGTTGGTTTGCAATTCAAAGTGATGCCAACAATGTGGGTTCCATTCCTACATCAGCTGAGGTTGCCATTAAGGACTCTCCTTCTCAACTTCTCCCCTTGCTCGAGACGTGGTGACCCTCAGGTTAAATTACCACCAGTCGTGTCTCTTTCTCTGTAATAAGAGAATGGCTGTATGGTCTGGTAGGACTGCAATGACTTACTATTGAGAGGTAGAGGTGGGAAGGTCAACAAAATTTGAGTATTGTTACTGTTCTCTTTATTTGGAGGAGTTACTAAATGAAAATGTTATCGAGTGGCACTTGAAAAGGAGTAGCCTGTTCACTGATACTCATCATGGCAAAGAGGCTGATGGTTTTTGCATCCACCTTCAGCCAAAGCTGCCAAGTGGATGGCCTCCTCCTGAGCAACATCCTGTCTAAATATTCTTTTCTTTATTGCGGACTTCAGCAGTCTGTGAATGGCAGCAACTTCCAGGACCCAAAGTAGATGCTGTGACCCACGTTGGAATGTCAAACCTGTGCAGCTTAGAAAGAATATTTCTCCTGACATCCCAGCATCACAGATGCCAGTCTTCAGTCAATTCGATTGACGCTAAGTGATATCAAAACACAGCCAAAGGCACAGGCCACAGACCCTGACAATGCTCCAGCAATAGTATTGAAGACTTGTGATTCAGAACTTGACACTCCCCTAGCCAAGCTCCTCTAGTTCAGTCATAACCCTGGCATCTACCCAACAATGTGGAAAATTGCCCTGGTATGTTCTGTACACAAAAAACAGGAAAAATCTAAACCCAGCCAATTACTGACCTATCGGTCTGCTCTTGATCATCAGCAAAGTGATGGAAGGGATCATTGATCAAACAGCATTTGCTCAACAATAACCTGCACACTAATGCTCAGTTTGGGTTCTGCTAGTACCATCTGGCTCCTGATCTCATTATAGCCTTGGTCCAAGCTTGAAGAAAAGAGCTGAACCTCAGAAGTGAGGTGAGAGTGACTGTCTTTGATATCAAGTCAGTGTGCAGAGATCTTGCAAAACCAAACTCAAAAGGAACCAGGAATAAAAATCTGCACTGGATGAAGCCATATAAAATGGTTGTGATTGTTGGAGGGTCAATCATCTCAGCCAGAATGTCACGGCAGAAGTCCCTCAGGGCAGTGAGTGAGGCACAAGTGTCTTTCACCTCTTGATCAATGACCGCCCCATTACTACAAGGTTAGAAGTGGGTACGTCTGCAGATTATTCAGGTACAGAAGCAGTCCATGTCCAAAGATTTGGTCAACAACCAGGCTCGGGCTGGTAAGTGGCAAGTAACATCCGCACCACAAACAAGAGAGAATCTAACCATCAGACCTTGTTATTCAATGGCATTACCATCACTGAATTCCAAATGGACAACATCCTGGGGATTACCATTCACCAGAAATTAAGCTGTACTAACCAGATAAATAGAGTGGCTAAAAAAAAGGTCAAAGTTAGGAATCCTGTAGCGAGTAACTCACCTCCTGACTACCCAGAGCCTGTCCACCATATACAAGGCTCAAGTCAGGAGTGTGATGTCTGCATGAGTGCGACCCCAACAGCACTCAAGAGGCTTGACACCATGCAGGACAAAGCAGCTCACTTGTTAGACACTGCATCCACTACCTTTCATATTTACTCCCCTCACCAATGCCACATAGTAGCTGCAGTGTGTACCATCTACAAGACACGCTGATATAACTCCCCAAGGCTTTTTTCACCCCACCTTCCAAACCCACAACCTGTACACATTAAAAGGAAAAGGTCAGTACTTGCAGATGAACATTGCCACCTGCAGGTTCTATTCCAAATTGCACACCAATTCAGAAGAGTGTGCCGATAATCAAGCCATCACTTATTGACAAGCCAACTTAAATGTGTAAATCTCAATTAAATGATCGAGATGTTCAACTTTCCCAATTGGCTGCTATTCAGAATAAAAGCAATTCACACCTTGTTTCAGCAACAGGAAAATAAGTATTTATTGTAACAGCATGTATTCTTTAGCAAATGGCAGAGAATAAAGAAAGGATTACTAATGTACTACTCTGCGACTATCTGCACTCCTCTCAAACCATGCTGTCTCTCTCTGTCTCGGTCACCAATAAAATAGTTGGTTTGCCACAAATGTTATGATTGGTAAAATACAGACAGGGTAAAAAATTTCTGTAGATCAAAGATCAGGCCACAAGTTGGAGAGCTATTTTTCTCAGTTTAGCAATGATGATACAATGTTGTCTGCAGAGCAATTGTCATTCTTAGATTCGATTGTTGATCAGGTGGACTAAGGTCTTTTTTCATATTAGACTTCTTTCTTTTAAGCTTGTTTTTGCCTTTTTCATTGAAGTAAAGAGAAGGGATAGAGATATTTTCTGTTTGCCAGCTCTGAATGTTTCTGACTCCACTGCTCTCACAAGTGTGTAGCAAACTATTGCTCACCAATCGGAGTGCTATCATCAGGCAATTTTTCCTAAACCCCGAGGCTTCTGGTGCCACTCTGTTTCATTAATATAATCATTTCACTACTCCAAAGGCAACAGAGCCTTGTGCAGCTAGAGATGTGTACCACTTGATGTTGTTCAATTTGCAAAGTTCTCTTGGTATTTTAAGTATATAGCAGTGTCTGACTTCCATTCCAGTTTGCAATCCAAAAAGTTCCTTCACTGCCACTGTATCCAAATTCTGCAGGTGCTGCTTTAGTCCAAGCACTGCAGTGGCTCAAAAAGGTAGCTTACCAGCACCTCCATCAGTGAAATTGTGGGTGGGCAATAGATGTTGGCCTAGCCAGCGACATACACATCCCATGAACAATTTGAAAACAATACCTCTTTCGAGCCTTGGTCTGGACATGGACAAAAAAGATGAGGTGAGAGTGATTTCTTCAATGGTTGTCATTGTTGAAGGTCAGTTGTTTCAGCAAACGGACATTTCCGCAGAGGTTCTTCAGTTGTGACCTAGGCCCAAACATCTTAGGCTGCTTCATCCATGACCTTTCCTGCATCATGATGTCAGAAGTGAGAATGTGCCACATAGAACAGCAATGTTCAGGACCATTTGCAATTCCTCAGGTGATGAAGCATTCCATGTTCTTATGCAGCAAGACCTGCTTGGACTGATAAATGGCAAGTAACATTCGTGCCACACAAGTACCAGGCAATGATCGTCACTAACAAGAAAGAATGTATGGTTGGTTCGTTCGCCAAGCTGGTTCGTTAGTTTGCAGATGTTTCATTACCCTGCTGGGTAACATCATCAGTGCAGCCTCTGATGAAGCGTTGTTGTGTTTTCTCACCTGTTACTTAAATTCTTGGGTCTGTTGGAGTTGATTACCTCATTCCTGTTTTTTTTGCAGCGGTGTGTATGTAGAGTTTAATTCTACATGTTTATTGATGGCCTTCTTGGCGGAGTAACACCATCTCCACAGAAAACATGCTGAAATTACTGGACCTATGCCTCATGACCCACTTTACCTTTAATGGCCAGACCTACGAACAAATCAACGGGACACCTATGGGGTCACCCATCTCTGGACTAATAGCAGAAGCAGTGAGACAGAGGCTGGAAAGCACAGCCAGTTCGCAGATCCAAACCAAACTATGGATCCGATACGTGGACCACACTTTTTCATCATCAAACAGACTAAACTAGAAGAAACACACCAACTTATAAACAACATTTTCACCAGCATCAAATTCACCAGAGAAGAGGAAAAGAGCAAACAGCTCCCATTCCTGGGCGTGATGCAAGATCGCAGGGACAACAAGAAATTTCTGACCAAAGTATTCCCATGTTTGTCTATGTTTGCCTTGTCCTAGGATCCTGATGTTGTCCCAATCGAACTGGTTGTTCACCTTGTCCATGTGTATGGGGACGAGTGAGTATTGGTCGTGTCTTTCTGTTGCTAGTTGGTGTTCATGCATTCTCGTAGCCAGTTTCCTTCCTGCCTGTCCCCTGTAATGTGTGTCACAGTCAAAGATCCCTGTACCTGGATGCAAGCAACCTACAGTGGAAAACAGACTTAGAAGGAGTCATTAACATCAGTCAACAAAAGAACAGAACCAAGGAAAGACAAACTAACCCACCAAAACTACAGGCAAAGATCAGACACTTGGATATGAAACCTATCTGACAGAAAACTAACAGACACAGAGAAAGTTGTTCTAATACGTGGACTCAATTACAACCACAGAGACACTAACAAGATGGAATTTCTAGCCACACTAGAATCCACACTGAAGATCAACGGCATCAATGAGGAAACACAACAAGCCATAAGACAGACAGTGGTCCCAACACTGACCAGAAGAAACGAACTTAACACACTCAACACATCAGAAAGGAAGGCCGTAGAAGGTCTGAAAAAAAGGCAAAAACATCATAATCCTACCAGCAGACAAAGGATGCATGGCAGTAATACTTAACAAATGAGACTACCTGACTAAAGCACAAAAGCTACTAGCAGACACAAATACATACTGACAAGTGGAAACAGACCCGACACTGCAACTGGGAAATAAAATCATCTACACACTAAAGACACTCAAACAGACAGGACAAATCAACAAAGCAGACTACCTAAAAATGAAATCTGAAGGGACAAACACCCCCCAGTTCTATGGCATCCCAAAGGTACACAAACCGGAAGTACCCCTCAGACCCATAGCCTCTCTCCCAGGCACACCAACGCACAGATTAGCCAAGGAATTACAACAAAGACTAAAGCACCTCATCAACAACTCAACCCACTCAATTCACTCAGCCCAAAGAATTCCTCAAAACCCTCAAAGACATAAGAATAGACGAGGACAAGATCATGGTGTCCTTTGACGTTACCGCCCTATTCACATCGATCGACATACAATTAACAAGAGAAACACTAGCCACACTACTGAAAGAACTGGACCAGAGTAACACCATCTCCACAGAGAACTTGCTGAAATTACTGGATCTATGCCTCACGACCCACTTTACCTTTAATGGCCAGATCTGCGAACAAATCATCGGGACACCTATGGGGTCACCCATCTCTGGACTAATAGCAGAAGCAGTGAGGCAGAGGCTCAAAAGCGCGGCCCTTTCGCAGATCCAAACCAAACTATGGATCCAATACGTGGACCACACTTTTGTCATCAAACAGACTAAACTAGAAGAAACACACCAACTTATAAACAACATATTCACCAGAGAAGAAAAGCAACAGCTCCCATTCCTAGATGTGATAGTAGAACACAGGGCCAATGGGGATTTTCTGACCAAAGTATACAGAAAGGCCATTCACACGGATCAAGTCCTAAATTTCACCAGTAACCACCCCAACACCACAAATGGAGTTGTGTGAAAACACTGTTCAAATGAGCCACGACACACTGCAGCAACCCAGAACTATGCCAAAATGAAGAAGAATTCCTCCACCAAGTATTCAGAGACAACGGATACCCGAACAGCTGGGTCTGACTATGCCTGTCACACAAACAACAACAGGAAGATGCAGTATACCCCGACACACTTGTCACATTACCATATATCAATAATGTATCTGAACTGACCACGAGACTCCTATGGCCACTGGGCATCAGAGTGTCACACAAACCTACATCAACTCTACGCAAACTGCTAACAAAAACCAAAGACCCCTTACCCACTATGGACAGAACCAACGTAATATACAAGATTCCATGCAAGGACTGCGACAAACGGTAGATTGAACAGATAGGAAGGAGACTGGATATGAGAATACGTGAACACCAACTAGCAACAAAAAAAACACAACCAATACTCACTTGTCTCCATACACACGGACAAGGAGAACCACCAGTTCGATTGGGACAACGTCAGGTTCCTAGGACAAGCCAAACGGAGGCAAGCATGGGAATTTCTAGAGGTCTGGTTCTTCACCAAGAAGGCCATCAATAAGCACACCACTGCAAAGAAAAACCAGAAATGAGGTAATCAACTCCAACAGACCCCAGAGTTTAAAAAACAAACGGGAAAACACGACAACGCTTCATCGGAGGCTGCACTGATGATGTTACCCAGCAGGGTAATGAAACATCTGCAAACTAACAAACCAGCTCAGCAAGTGAACCAACCACAGCATCCACAACCCGAGCTACAAATCTACTCAAGAAAGAGAGAACCTAACTCATCACCCCTTGATGTTCAATGGAATTACCATCACTGAATCCCCATCATTAGCATTAAGTTGAAACTGAATTAATCCAGCCATTAAAAACTGTCACTAAAAGGGGCCATGAAATGTCCTTGGCCAGCAGGGTTAAGAAGAATCCATAAGGAGCATGAGAATAGCTGTAACTCTCTTAGTTTTAACATAGTTATGGAAAAAGATAATACTGGTCCACAGGTTAAGATGCTAAACTGGAGCAGGGCCAATTTTGGGGCCATTAGGCAGGATCTCCAGAATTGGACTGGGTAAGTCTGTTTGAAGGAAAAGGAATAACTGGCAAATGGAGGGCTTTTAAAAGTTTGATATCAAGAGACCAGCGATAGTATGTCCCCGTGAGGGTGAAGCGAAAAGCTGGCAGGTTTAGGGATCCCTGCTGACAAGTGATTATTGAGGCTCTGGTTAGGAAAACGAAGAAGGCATATGTTGGGTTTAAGCTATCAGGCTCAAGTGAATTCCTAGGTGACTATAAAAAGTGTAGGAGCACACTCAAAAGGGAAATCAGAAGAGCAAAAAGAAGTTATGAGATTGATCTGGCAAAGTAGGTTAAAGATAATCCCAAAAGGTTTTAAAGCTATATTAAGAGTAAAAGGGTGGCTAGGGAGAAAATAGGTCCCCTTAAAGATCAGCATGGCTGTCTATGTATGGAACCACAGGAGACGAGGAGAGAATCATAGATGCTAAGGAAATAAGGGAAACAAAGTGGGGATGTTTTAGACCACATACACGTTACCAGAATGAAGGTGTTTGCAGCCTTAAAGCACATTAAAGTGGATAAATCCCTGGACCTGATCATGTCCATCTTTGAACATTGTGGGAGGCTATGTAAGAAATTGCAGAAGCCCTTGTAGTGATTTTTGCCTCATCTTCAGCCACTGGTGAAGTTCCGGAAGACTGGAGGGTGGCTAATGTTGTTCCATTGTTTAAGAAAGGTAGCAAAGACAAGCCAGGGAACTACAGGCCAGTGAGCCTGACATCAGTGGTAGGAAGGTTACTGGAGAGGATACTGAGAGACAGGATCAACCAACATTTGGATAGTCGAGGTCTGATAAGATTTAGTCAGCATGGATTTGTGCACCGGAAGTCATGTCTGACAAATCTTTTTAGAGTTTTTTGAAGAAGTAACCAAAAGGATGGGTGAGGATATGGCAGTGGATGTTGTCTATATGGACTTTAGTAAGGCCTTTGACAAGGTCCCACATGACAGGCTAGTCATGAAATTTGGGTCGCATGTGATCCAGGGAGAGCTAGCTAATTAGATTCAAAATTGGCTTGATGCTAGGAAACACAGGGTGATGGTTGAAGGTTGTTTCTCGGACTGGAGGCCTGTGACTACTGGTGTGTCACAGGGGTCAGTGCTGGGACCTTTGTTATTTGTTATTTACATAAATGATCTGGACGTGAATGTACAAGGCATGATTAGTAAGTTTGTGGATGATAAAGAATTAGGAGGTATTGTTGATAGTGAAGAAGCTTATCAAAAATTACAGAGGAATCTTGATCAGATGGGGAAGTGGGCTGAGGATCAGCAAATGCAATTCAATACAGATAAGTGTGTGGTATGGCATTTTGGAAAGTCAAACCAAGGTAGGACTTATACAGTAAATGTTAAGGAGGAGTGTTGTGGAACAGAGGGACCCAGGAATACAAGTACATGGTTCATTGAAAGTGGTGTCACGGGTGGACAGGATGGTGAAGAAGGCATTTAGATACCGGTGTTCATCGGTCGAGACATTGAGTGTAGGAGTTGGGATGTTATGTTACAGTTGTATATGTCATTGGTGAGGCCGCACTTGGAGTATTGTGTACAGTTTTGGTCACCCTGTTATAGGAAAGACATAATTAAACTGGGAAGTGTGCAAAGAAGATTTATGAGGATGTTGCCAGAACTGGTAGGCCTGGTTATAGGGAGAGGTTGGCCAGGATAGGACTGTAGTCCTTGGGACATAGGAGAATGAGGGTTGACCTTATTGAGGTATATAAAATCGTGAGAGGCGTAGATAGAATGAAAGAATATAGTCTTTCTCCCAGGGATGGGGAATTGAAAATTAGAGGGCATAGGTTTAAGGTGAGAGGGGATAGATTTAAGAAGAACCTGAGAGGCAACTTCTTCACTCAGAGTGGTGCATATATGGAATGGGCTGCCAGAGAGGTCAAGGCAGGTACAATTGCAGCATTTAAAAAACATTTGAATAGATACATGGATGGGAATGGTTTAGAGGGATTTGGACCAAATGCAGGCAATTGGAACTATCTGAATGGGCACCATGGTCAGCATGGACCAGTTTAGGCTGAAAGGCCTGTTTCCATGCTGTATTACTCTATGACTCTAGGGAAACAGTGGGCCCACTCAACGTTCCTCCTTTATCCTTATGTGTGGAGCCACAGGAATTGGGTTAGATCCTTAATGAACACTTTATGTCAGTATTCACCATAGAGCGGGACCTGAGGGATTTTGAGGTAGGGAAAAGTGTGTGAATACTCTCAGGCTTTACGGTTGGCAGACAAAACAACAGTTTTGTTTTGGTATCAAGACAACAAGTTTGAATTTAGCCAATTAAGTTAAACCAAGCACCTAGATACAGAAAACCAATTGAATTTAAAACTGATGGTTTTGACAATCTGAAACCAATCATGTTATAAGAATTCAGAGATAGTA
>NC_063354.1:45702012-45717829 GCF_021869965.1 Rhincodon typus | reverse complement strand
TCTAGGCCCGAAACATCAGCCTTCCTGCTCCTCTGATGCTGCTTGGCCTGCTGTGTTCATCCAGCTCTACACCTTGTTATCTCTATGTTATAAGAATTGATGCGTCATCGGGGCGTATATAAGATGAGGGTTTTTGAAAATCGGGGTGAGAGCCAACTGTCATCTGAGGGGAAAGCAAGCCCGGCATCTGAGAAATAAGCCCCGAGGGTTCTCAAGAAATCACTAAACTCTCTAAGAAAGCACCATCTATCTGGAAATGGTACTATGGCATTTTACCTCAAAATCCTCACTGAAGAAATTACAGAGAAAAACATCCCTGACAACAGAATCAGCGGAAGAATGGCATTTGTGGCGTAACAGCGGAGGCAGAATGTTCCAGAAGACACAGTCTGTGTGAATTTGGAGAGATTAAGTTTTAATTTATTGTTGTCTTTTAATTGGGTTTATATAAATGGGACTTGTGTTTATTTTTACAGCATTCCAGTAGAATTTAGGCAAGCAGGGAGTAGGGTTGGTTAGGGTGGAAGGTTAGAGGGGGAAAGAGAAGTGCAAGGAAAATATTTCACGCAGAGGGTGGTGGGTGCCTGGGATGCGCTGCCAATGAAGGTGGTGGAAGCAGGCATGTGAGCAACATTTAAGGCATATCTTAATAGACACATGAACGGGAGGCAAACTGAGGGATAGAAACTGCATATGGATAATAAGTAATGGGTCTAAATAAGAATTGGGAATCAGCGCTTGCTTGATGGGCTAAAGGCCTTCTAATGTGCTGTATTGTATTGCATGGAGCAGGTCAAAAGCTGGGAATTCTGCAATGAGTAACTCACCTTGTGTCTCCTCAGAATGTATCCATAATGCTCAGGTCAAAAGTGATTTGATTTTGTCCATTTGCCTGGATGAGTGCAACTCCAACAACATTCAAGAAGCTTGACACCATCTGGGGCAAAGCAGCAAGCTTAATTGACACTTTCGTCCGCCACCTTCAATGTTCACTTCCTTCACTGCCAACACATAGCGGTAGCAGTGTGCATCAACTACAAGATGTGCTGCAGTTAAGTCACCAAGCTGTTCCTTCAGTATCGTTGGGGAATAATCCTGGAACTCCTTTCTTAACAACCTGTGGGTGTCTCGTTGCCCCAAACACTGTATTGATTCAAGAAGGTAGCACAGCATCACCTCCACAAGGACAATCCTTGTCCATCTTCTCTCCCACCTATCCGTCCCTCCCGCCTCACTGACCAATCCCCACCACCCCCTACTTGCACTCACCTATCACCATCCCACCTACCTTCCCCAGCCCCACCCATCCTCTATTTATTTCTGAGCTCTCTTCCCCCTCCCCACTTCTGAAGAAGAGTCCCAACCCAAAACATCAACTTTCATGCTCCTCTGATGCTGCCTGGCCTGTTGTGTTCCTCCAGCTCCACACTGTGTTACTTCTGACTCCAGCAACTGCAGTTCTTACTATCTCTTCTGAAGTATCAGTGCTCCTCCAATTCCAGTCTCTTGAGCATCGCCAATTTTCATTGCTCCATCATTTGTGGGTGTGCCCTATATTCCCTGGACCCAAATCTAGAATTACCTCCCTGTCCACCTCTCTTCCTTTGGAACCCCTAAAACCTCCCTTTATGTCCCAATATCACATTATGTGAGTCAGTATCAAATTTTGTTTGTTAATGCTCCGGTGAAGTGCCTTTGAATGAATTTGTATATTGTTCTAAATTAATCTAATTTTCACTGAACACTTTCATTTGTTAGTTATAAAAATATTGAGGAGTTTTAAAAGAGGGCTTTTAACCAGGTGAAATAATTTAATCCAGAAGGCATGTGATGAAACCTTCACGAATGTGTTGACCAGAGTTGACATCCTCCTTGTAGTTGTGACGTGGCTATGTCAGTCAGCAGTTTTGATGCAGTTTTTTGAAGGTAATTGGAGGTATTGTCTCCATCACAAATGCATACATGTATTAGAATTTTTTTTCCTCAAATGCTGTAATAACAATTCTAGGGATGTTAAAATATTAACATTTCCAATGGACCGACTTGAGTGTTCTGCTGTAACTGGAATCAAATTTTTTTTCACCTATTAGCTAGGTACTTAATGCAGTGTCCTGTTGATTTCAAAAGATGGCACTGTTGACTGCTAGTTAGTGAAAACTATTTGGCTTGTATGTAATCCTCCTCAAATTGTTGCTGCCATCAGATTTGACCATTACAGATTTCTTTGACAGTTCCCTGATCACAATTAGCAGTGATATCACTGTTACCAGAATTCCTTCCTTTCTCCCATTTGACAATTTCAACTCTGATTTTATACCCTGATGTGCTCCTGATACTTGAACAGGTTCTTCCTGGAACATAGGATATTCAGTGTGTTGAACAATTTGAAAGTTCTTCAAAGTGGTTCCTGGGAGTTGATGCATGACCCAAAAATAGAATTTCAGCTTATTTTATGCTGTCTTGTTGGCCTTGTAAGATAACTGCTATGCCTCAAGTTAGTGAGTAGACATTTGATCTTTAAGATTGATGATTACTGATACTAGAGCAATGCTTGAATTATTTTGTAAGACAATAATGCTGTGAAGTTTTGAAAGTCCTGTGAACTTCTCAAATTTTCTTGCCCTCAGAAATTTGTAACAATATTTTGCTTACTCCACAATTCTATGCAAGCTATTAGCAGCCGTATAAACACTGCAGATACAAGGGCAGGTTAGAGGGGAGGAATTCCAAGGAGCTTAACTCTCTTCCCTAAAGCTTGTCTGTCACCTATAGAGCACAAGTCAGGAATGTAATGAACCCACTGCATCTCCCAACCAACTGTAGCCTGGCTCTGGTCATTTGGGTCAACGAGACTTGTGGACTCAACTGATTGTAACACATTGAGAAGTGGCCTGTTCAGGGTGTTGTAATATTTATAAAATAGGCAGAGAATATCATCTGCTGGATACACATTTGCGCAGGCAGGTTTTTTAAAAATGATTTGTTTACACCAATTAGATGGTTACCAGAAAAATGACCTTGATTATTCCACATGCATCTCTTTAAGGAATGCCCCCTGGAAAAAATAAGCACCAAAAAAAATGTCCAAAATTACTCAGTTAAATTATTTTTTCGTGGAGAGTACATCTTGCAGCCTGTAGTACTAGTAGGGTCAATAATAAACACAACTTCATCTTTTATTTCAATCAAAACATAAATGCTACCAGAGCTGCTGAGTTTCTCCAGCAATTTCTATTTTTGTTTCAGATTGCTACAGTTTTTTTGTTTTATTTTATTATTTATTTGTCATGAGTTGAATCATAGATTCATACCGCACAGAAACAGATCCTTCGGCCGAACTCATCCAGTTGACCAGGTTTCCTGAACCGAACTAATCCAATTTGCCTGCATTTGGCCCATATCAGTCTAAATCTTTCCTGTCCATGTACCTGTCCACATATCTGTTAAATGTTGGAATTGTACTCACTTCTACCACTTCCTCTGGCCGTTCGTTCCATTTACGCACCGTCCTCTGTGTTTAAAAGCTGCCCCTCGGGTCCCTTTTAAATCTTTCCCTTCTTTAAACCTATGGCCTCTAGTTTTGGACTCCCCAACCCTAGGGAAAAGACTTTGGCTATTCATCCTTGGATATTCAACCCTCTTGATTTTGTAAACCTTTATAAGGTCACCTCTCAGCCTCTTATGATCCAGGGAAAAAGGTCCCAGCCTATCCAGTCTCTCCTTATAACTCAAACACTCCAGTCCCGATAACAGTTTTGTAAATCTTTTTTACATCCTTTCCAGTGACCAAAATTATATGCAGTACCAGTACTCCAAAAATGGCCTTACTAATGTCTTGTACAGCCAAAACATGACATCCCAACTCCTTTACTTAATACTCTGACCAGTGAAGGCAAGCGAGTCTTCTTCACCACCCTGTATGCCTGCGACATCACTTTCAAGGAACTATGTACCTGCACCCTGAGGTTTCTCTGTTTGGCAACACTCTCCAGGGCCGTACCATTAACTGTCCTGCCCTTGTTTGTCTCAACAAAATACAACACCTCACACTTATCTAAATTAAACTCCACCTGCCATTCCTTGGCCCACTGGCCTTGTTGATCAAGATCCTGTTGTACTGTTATATAACCTTCTTCACTGTACACTTTACCACCAATTTTAGTGTCATTCACGACCTTATTGCCCATACTCCTATATTCTCATCCAAATCATTTATATAAATGACAAGCAACAGTGTACCCATCACTGATCCTTGCAGCACACTGAACACGAACCCTCCACCACCACCACGTGTCTCCTGCTGTCAAGCCAATTTTGTATCCAATTGGCTAACTCTCCCTGGATACATGTGATTGACCTTACTAACCAATCTACCATGTAGAACCTGTTGAAGGCCTTGATAAAATCAATGTGGACAATGTCTTCCACTCAGCCTTCATTTAGCCTCTTGGTTACCTCTTCAAAAAACTCAGTCAACTTTGTGAGACAAGATTTCCCACGTACAAAGCTATTCTCACTATCTCTAATCAATCCTTGCCTTTCCAAATGTATGTAGATCCTGCCTCTCAGAATCCCTTTCAAAATGTACCCGTTAGGGTCATTGGTCTATAGTTCCCTGGCTTTTCCTTGCAGCCTTTCTTAAATAATTGCACAATACTAGCCTCCTTCCAGTCTTCTGGCACCTCACTTGTAGCTTCGATGATACAAATATCTCTGCTAGGGGCCGTGCAGTTTCTTCCCTAGCTTCCGACAATGTCCTGGAATACACTTAATCAAGTCCCAGGGATTTATTTACCTTTTTGCGTTTTAAGACCTCCGACACCTCCTCTTCTGTAATATGGACTCTTTTCAAGACATCACTGTTTATTTCCCGAGTTCCCTCACTTCCATTTCTTTCTCCACAGTAAATACTGACGTGAAATATTCATTTAGGATCTCGCCCGCCACCTGTGCTTCCACACATAAATGGCCTTGTTGATCTTTAAGGGGTCCTATTCTCTCCCTAGTTATTCTTTTGCCCTTAATATACATGTAGAATCTCTTCGGATTCTCCTTAACCTTATCTGCCAAAACTATCTCATGTCCCCTTTTTGCCCTCGTGATTTCCATCTTGAGTGTACCCTTACAACCCCTATACTCCTCAAGGGATTTAGTTGATCCCAGCTGCCTGTACCTGACGTATGCCTCCTTCTTATTCTTGACCACAACCTCATTATCTCTAGTACCTAGTGTTTCCTATTCCTGCCAGCCTTGCCCTTCACAGTAGCAGGAACACGCTGGCCCTGAACTCTCGTTACCTTGCTTTTGAAAGTTTCCAACTTGCCAGATATCCATTTACCCGCGAACAACCTCCCCCATCAACTTTTGAAAATTCCTATCTAAATTTAGAACTTTAACTTGTGGACCAGGCTTATCCTTTTCCATAACTTTTCCATAATCATAAAAAGATCAGAATGCAAGAAAGCTACAACTCATTAGGGTCATTCTATGCTCACCCCGTGCATGAGAAAATAATGTGAAGCAAATTTACCTGTTGTGTACCTGTTGTCTTTTCACCCATCTACTTAGCAACTTTGACCAAGTTTCTACTTCAGCAACTAGCCTCAAAGATGAATTCTTACGAACTGAGATTGGAAGATGTTGAGGTGGTGAGGATCTGCTGAACTGGGAGTAGAGCATGTAGAACAGTCCAGTTGATGGTTCAACATAGAGCACAGTGGACAATGCTGATGAAGATCAGGGTATTTCAGGAGGATGAGGTTTTCAGGGATGTGAGCAGGTCAGAGGAGAAGATAGTAACTGAGTGAAGAGTGAACCATGCATGTGACAACAATTGAAAAAGAATTAAAATGGAGGACATCACATCTGGCCAGTCGAGTCCTTAGCCATCAATTAACCATACACTCGATATCAAGGCTTTTGTTGAAAGATAATCAGAGGTGGGGTGCAGTACTGGTGAGGATAGGTCTGTCATTGCACAACACTGGAGTATAGTACTGATAGGAACAGTACTGTCACAGTATAACATTGTGGTACAGTACTGGTGGGATTAGGTCTGTCATTGTACAAAACTGGAGTATAGTACTGATAAGGACAGGTCCGTCACTTGGGGAACAATATTGGAGGGCACAGTCTGCCATTGTGTAACACTGGAGTATAGTACTGTGGGGGACAATGTATATGTCAATGTATAACATAGACATACAGAACTGGTGGAGACATGTCTGTCAGTACATAACTCTGGGATGCTGATTTGTGAGGACAGACCCACTGAACTTGGGTACTAACCTTTTGCGATTTATGGACAAGAACCCCCAAATCCATCTGTTCTGTAGCTTTCTACAAGTTTTTTCCATTTAAATAATATTCAGTTCCACTATTCTTCCTGCCAAAGTGCATAACCTCACATTTTTGCACATTATATTCCATCCGCCACATTTTTTCCCACTCACTTAGCCTGTCTATATCCCTCTTTGTGTCATCTTCACTGCTTGCCTTCCACCTATTTTAATGTCTTCTGAAAACTTACCAACATTAAATTCACCTCATCCACATTATTAATGTGTATTGTAAATAATTGTGGGCACTGCACTAAGTTACAGGTTGTTGTTCTGAAAATGCTCCCCCACCCCATCCTTACCACAACTCTGCCTTCTCTTGTTTAGTCAAGTCTTTACCAATGCTAATATACTGTTCCCAAAAGCATGTGCTACTATCTTATTAGGTAGCCTTTAATATGGTACCTTTTGGATATCCATATGTATTGCATCTAGTTCCGCTATATCCATGCTGTTTGTTACTGACTCAAAGAATTATAATAAATTTATCAGGCATGATTTTCCCTTCATGAAACCATGCTGAATCTGCCTGATAAGATTTTTTTTTTCTAAACGCTCTGCTATTACATCCTTTATAATAGATTCTAACATTTTCCCAAAGGCACATTTTAAGCTAATTAGCCTTTGAGTAAGGATGTTGTATGAGCAGTTTTCCAATTCTCTGGGATTTTTCCAGAACCTGAGGATTCTTAGAAGATTATTACCACTACATTCACTATTTCTGTAATTTCCCTTTAATATCTTAGAATGCATCCATCAGCTCTTCGAGTCTTATCAGCTTTTAGCCCTATTAGTTTCCTTAACGTTTCAGCTCATTGGGGTAGTTTGCCATAAATCAAGCCCTTTTATTCCAGGAGTTGTGCCAAATATTGAAGTGTTTTTTAAGGTATGCAGTGTCCCAATTTACCTGACTTTCAGACTAAGGTTGGTAGGAAGTACAGACCAGGTTTCTGCACCAAACACCAAACAACTTGCGGATAATGTAAATCAGGAACAAAAACAGAAGTTGCTGTAAAAGCTCAGCAGGCTTGGCAGCATCTGTGAAGAAAAAATCAGAGTTAATGTTTCAGGCGCAGTGACCGTTCCTTAGATCAGGTTCTGGTTCTGAGGAAGGGTCACCACATCTGAAACGTAAACTCTAATTTTTTCTTCACAGATGCTGCCAGACTTGCTGAGCTTTTCCAAGAATGATTATTTATTTTAAATAATTTGACCATCGCAATGTAACACTACTTCATAAAAAGTCTGATCCCGTTATAAACTCCCCAGTACATGCACACGCAGACAAACAAATAGGGAAAATAGATTAAGTAAATAGATTTTTGGCAGAGTTAGAAAAAGATAGAAAATCCTTTCAGTGACCTTTGCTTCTTGATACTGATGTTAAGATGATCCTTCTTTGGCTAGCTAGAACTTAGTGTTCTGTTGTCTTTCTCAGCAAGTTTTAACTGGTTTATAAGAAGTACGGAACAGTTGATTCACTTGGAAATGCCTTTGATCTATCAATTCAAAGTCACAGCTCATGGCAGTTGCTGCAGGGAAGTTAACTGGTTTTCTTCAAGTTCAAGTTCAAACTGAGTTTTTTTAACTGCAGCTTCTACTTGGGAGAACAGCTATACGCACTTCTGTGTGTGTCTCCCCCTCTCTCTCTCCCTGTGACTTGTTTCCATTTCCAACCCACTCAGGTTAGCTGAGAACAGCCACAAAAACAGAGTTCACTATGGGTATAAAATTCCTTGGTGTGAATTTATGCAGCTACCTTTGTAAATCCCTCTTCTTAAAACAGTTCTTTCTCATTGCAATCCACAGTTCATAAGGAGATAAATAAATAATACAGTCCTGATACAACTACCTTTCTCTAGTGATAGTTATTGTTTTGTTTCCTTCTCCTCATTTTTCTGCTTGATTATTTAGTCTTATTGGGTCGTTATTACCATGAAGGGTGATGCAAAGTATTTATTCAATTCCTGTGCCATTTTCTGGTTCCTCATTATTATTATTTCCTCAGCCTGACTGTCTAAGGGACTTGTGTTCACTTTGCTTCTCTCTTCCTCTTTATTTGTTTAAAGCAGCTCTTACCATCTGTTTATAAGTTACTTGTTAGTTTATCATCAAAGTTTATTTCCTCCAATTTTCTTGGTCATCTATTGTTTATTTTTAAAAGTCTTAATATTTACCAAGGCTCGCCACTAATCTTTGCTGCATTGTCTGTCTTTTTCTTTGATTTTGATACTGTTATGATCCCAACTAATGTTAGCACAGTATAGACTGAAATCTGGCCTGAAAGTTTTTTTTTAATTTAATGTGCAGTCTTTCAATGAAATACAAGCTGCAATGCTGCATATCTGGTTTTAACAATATTGAAAGTTTGTTCTGCGAAAGAGAAGACAAAATTGATTGATCATTTTTGTGCATGTTTTTCCAATGTAATATCTGTGATGTGTTTCAAGTCCAGAAGGAGAAAAGACCATTCAGCCTGTTGGTGTCCCCATCTGCGCAGTATCTTCTCTATTGAACGTAGACTTCCACCAAAACCACCTTAGATGTATTCCAGAGAACACTAATTTCCTTGCCCTATCTGAAGAATTTAGCAGTACTGTTAATGTGTCTCCAATCCTCAGATTCCTCCTTATCCTTTAGTAATCCCACTTCCTTTTACAAGCATCTACTGACCCTGCATCATACACATTTCTCAATTTATTTCCACAGCCCCACCTCCTGAAGGAAGGAAAAACCAGCTTCTGGCTGTTTCTGTTGTACCTGCATCATTTGTCTCTGTGCTCCATCAAAATATGTGGTTTATTTATTTTGTCCTCCTCCATGCTATTCATTGCTTGAAGATCAGGATCATGACCCCTTTCAATCTTGTATCCAGTATAAGTTGTTTGCTTGAGGTTTGTTGCACAATGGAATACTCCCAAGGCCACCCAGGTAGCTTCTTCATTGAGTCCTCTCCACTGCATCCCTATCCTTCTGAAGGTATGATGACCAAAATCTCTTGCCACACCCAATATGTGACCTCATCATTGAACTATATGGTGCTTGTGTTAACTTTTCACGCATATGATCCTGAATACGTCCTATATCCATAGTATTTGTGAATGGTCTGTCGGAACAGGCTGGCTATACTGGAAATATTAGACTGTCAAGGAGATGAGCTGAGTAAGAATATTCCATCTGGGCTTTCTGCTACTGAAATCATGAATTTCCATTCATTGATTTCGACAAGGTGTGCATTGCTAAATGCAAAGGCAGAACATCCCAGTGTAACTATTTACAGAGTCTTGCAAGGTTATACCGATAGGGTAAAATATCATTTGAATGTGGCAAGTGTAGGTCAATTTACTTAATCTCAAATTTTCTCATATTGATCTGACTTTTAAAGTCTGATTAGTGCACACTCCCACATTCTCCTGCTTTTTGGTTTTTTCGTCCCATCATAAGATGTAGACCATGATATTTGTTCATTATTGTTTATTTATACCTGCACATTACTGTCTTATGACAGATAACAAGGTGTAGAGCTGGATGAACACAGCAGGCCAAGCAGCATCAGAGGAGCAGGAAGGCTGACGTTTCGGGCCTAAACCCTTCTTCAGAAAATGTCTTATGGCATCCTGTATTTAGTAAATCGCTTTATCTGTCCAGTACTGCCCTATAATATGTGAGAGTGCCTGTACATGCCTATTACTATCCACTAATGAGAATGACTATTGGTGATTAGTATCCTGTATGAGTGCAAGTATCATTACCTGCCATTACCTACCATTACGGACCACTTATTGTATGTTTAAGAGTTCAGGGTGTGTGTGTGTGTTTTAGTATAATGATTATACTGCTTCCTGGGAATCTTTTCCTGCCCATCAGATGCACAAGTTACAGCAGACTTAAATTTTTAACCTGGTGCTATGAACTGGCAAATGCTGCAGATGTTTAGCAAGGGTGTGTCTGCCCACGCAAAGCTTCCTGTACAGAGCAGCCCAGCTGAATGTGCAGCAGTGAATGCAATGAGGCAGAAACAGTGTGACTGAGTTTATTGGCAGGTCACTTCTCTTCTGATTTCAGGGCAGGTGTGAGGGAGGCTTGAATCCCAACAGTTTGCAAAGATATGCTTTTCATGTATTTAACAAATAAAAGTAGAGGGCCAAAAAATTCATGCAATTTCTTCAGTTCTGCTTTGTCACAGAATAGTCATCATTATGAATTGCACAATACAATTTATGAGTATTTATATAAGTCACATTTGTTTGGTTGGTGTTAATCACTAAACTTGAACAGCAGATCAGTTGGGGGAAGGGGTATGAAACGCTGTTTATCTAGGTTCAAGGCCCCAAGGCATACTTCTTGAGGCATTGCTTAGTCATAGAATTTAATTTGTTTTTTTTTAACAATTCAATTGAACATTTCTCTGATTGCGCTAGTTGGCTCTTGACCATTCAAGCAGCAGTGGCCATTCATCGTGCATGTATTTTTACATTTTCAGTCTATCCAATAGGCTTGACTAGCTACGGTAACCCAGACTGAAGTGAAAATAAATACTCCAGGTGATCGCTGTAAACTGTTATGGGTGTACAGATAAACATTTCAACTGTGAGCATGCAATCATTTTAGGTTGTTTCAAACTTAGGTTGTGTCTGCACGGGGTACTTTCAAATGTATAATACTGTATAGTCAGTGGACACAGGCCTGGCACATTCCAATATTGTGGTACCAGACTACTGGCTCCAGGTCTATCACTGTATAATACTGGGGTACAGCAGTATTGACTGCAAATATGTCAATGCATAACACTAGAATCATAATCACTGGGAACATAGAATCAAACAATACAGAATAGGCCCATCGAGTCAATACCAGCAAAAATACTACCTACATTGTCCCATTTCCCTGCACTAGGTCCCTAGCCTTGAATGTTACGACATTTCAAGTGCTCCTCCAGTACTTTCTAAAGGCTGTGAGATTTCCCACCTCAGCCACCCTTCCAGGCAATGCATTCCAGACCCCGACCAGCCTCTGGATGAAAACATTTTTCCTCAAATCCCCACTAAACCTCCTGCCTTTCAGTTTAAAATTATGACCCCTTGTTATTGACCCTTTAGCTAAGGGGAACAGCTGCTTTCTACTCTCTGTCCATGTCCCTCGTAATCTTATACACCCCTATCAGATTCCGCCCCCCCTTTCAACTTTCTCTGCTGCAAAGAAAATATCCAGAGCTTATCCAGCCTGTCTCTTCATAGCTGACATACTCCACCCCAGGCAACATCCTGATGGAATCTCCTTTGCAACCCCTCCAGTACATCCTTCCTATGGTGTGATGACCAGAATTGCACACAGTACTCCAGCTGTGGCCTGACCCAAGTTTTGTACAGCTCCAGCATAACCTCCTTGCTGTTATAATCTATGTGATGGCTGATAAGCGAAAGCATCCTTCTGAACTATGCTATTAACCCGTCCTGCCGTCTTCAGCCACCAATGGACAAGCTCCCTAAGATCCCTTCATTCCTCTATGCTTCATAGTATCCTGCCATTCATTGAGTACTCCTTTATCATGTTCCTTCTTCCAAAGTGCATCACCTTTTATCTATCAGGGTTAAATTCCATTTGTTCACTGATCTGCCCGTCTGACCAATGAGTTTATGTCCTCCTTTAAGCCAAGACCACCTTCCTCACTATTAATCACCTGGCAATCTTTATGTCATCCATACACTTACTTATCACTCCTCCATATTCTCATTTATATGATTTATGACTATCACAAACAATAAGGGACTTATCATTGATCCCTATGATATACCACTGCACACTGGGCTCCAGTCACACAAACAGCCTTCTACCACCACCCTCTTTTGCCTGTCACTAAGGCAATTCTGGATCCAACTTGCCAAGTTACCCTGGCTCTCCTGAGCTTTCACTTTCTTTATCAGTTTTCCATTTGGGACTTTGTCAAAGGCTACTGAAATCTGTAGAAACTAAACCAACTACCCATACCGTCATTAGCTGTCCTCTAGTCCTCAGGCATCCCCTACTATGGCCAGATACAATTTAAAAACTTGGGGTGGGACCCTTGTGATTTCCTCCCTTGTCTTCCACAGCAGCCTGGAATATAAGTCATCTGGACCTGGGGATTTGTCCACTTTTAAAACCACCAAAACCCCCAATATCACCTTTTTCTTGTATCAATCTGCTCAAGAACTTCACAGTCCACCTTCTCAAATTCTGTACTTACATCCTTCCTCTCCTGAGTAAAGACTTGAGTACAGTATTGGTGGGTACTGGCCTGTCACTGTATAACTGTGGTACAGTAGTGGTTGAGACAGGTCTGTCACTGTTTAACACCAGGGCACAATACTGATGGGGATAGGCCTGTAACTGTATAACTATAACTGGGGTACAGTACTGGTTGGGAAGAAGTGTCAGTGCCAGTTCGTTTGTGACTGGACAATGAACCAGGAACATAGGCTTGTGCTTGCATGATGCACAGTAATCCTGATCAGGTGTGCAGCCAAAGTCTGGCAGCCAGCAGTTCAGGACTTGTTGGTGTTTATAGAAAAAAATACTGTACTTCTCCAATTTCCAATTGACCTAAGGAGCATTTTTTTTTTTTTAAATCCATCTCAGTTCTCCTCGGTGCTTACTAGAGCAGGAGCAGTGATCAGACTCGTCTCCTTATGTTCTGCAGAAGGCTTGAATTTGCCTCTCTGACTAATCAAATGTTACAGCAGGATTATTGCTGTAGCATGTCTGTAAACAGGCTGTGTTCAACAGCGTTCAACAGTTGGTCATGCAATGGCTGCTTCTACCTCTGGTAAAATAGAGTCTTGGAGATTGTTTTTACAGCATGGAAAGAGGCTCATCATCCCATCATGTCCACACAAGTCATCAAGCCCCCACCTATTCTAATTCATTTTCCACTTTTGGCTCTATAGCCTTCTATGCTGTGGTGTTTCAAGTTTTCTTTAAATAGTTCGTAAATGTCTTGAGGGTTCCTGCCTCTACCATGCTTTCAGGCAGTGAGTTCCAGATACCCACAACCATGTGGGTGAATCAGTGTTTTCTCAAATCCCCTCTAAACTTCCTTCTCCCTACCTTAAAACTATGCCATTTGATTATTGACCCCTCTGCTAAGGAAAATGATTTTCCCTATCTAACCTGTGAATGCCCCTCAGAACTATGTATACCTTGATCAGATCCTGTCTCAACCTTTGCTGCTGTAAAGCAGAGAACCCCAGCCTATGAAGTCTCTTTTCATAAGAGACCACTCCAGCCTGGGCAACATAGCAGCATGTAGTGAATGCCACTAACCCAGTTGTGGTTCCCATTTGCTGAATTACTCTGGATCCCATGTGTTCTTAGCCTCTTAATGAGTCTACCATGCAACACTTTGTCAAAGTGTTTCTGGAGTCCATGTAGATTAGATGAACTATGCTACCCTCATTTATACGGCTAGCTGTCTCCTATAAAAATTCAGTCAAATATGTTCACCATACTCTCCCCATTTCAAAGCCATGCTGACTGTCCTTGATGCTTGTCTCTCCAAATAGAGATTAATTCTGTGCCTAAGAATGTTTTCCAATAGTTTCCCTACCACAGATGCTAGACTGTTTGTCCTGTAGTTTTCTGCTTTAACTCCACCACCCTTATAATTTAAATTAATTTAAACTGATTTATTGGAGTTCTTTGAAGAAGTAACTTGTACTGTAGATAAACGGGAATGAGTGTATTTATTTAGATGAATATATTTATTTAGATTTCCAGAAGGCATTTGATAAGGTGCCACATTAGAGGTTGTTGGAGAAAGTAAAAACTCGTGGTGTAGGGGGGTAACATATTGGTATGAATAGAAAAGTAGAAAGTAGGAACAAATGGGACTGGCAACGAATGGTATGCCACAGGATTTGGTGTTGGGGCCTCAACTCTTCACAATTTACATAAATGATTTGGGTGAAGGAATTGAAGACATGGTAGCTAAATTTGCTGATGACAAAGAAAGGAAAGTGAGTTCTGAAGAGAATATAAGCCTACAAAGGGATATAGATAGGTTGAGTGAGTGGACAAAGGTCTGGCAAATGGAGTACAGTGTGGGAAAGTATGAAATTGTCCATTTTGGTAGAAAGAGTACAAAAGAAGCAGATTATCAAAATGGTGGGGTATTGCAGGGCTCTGAGATGCAGAGGGATATGGGTGCCAAAATACATGAATCACAGAAGGTTAGAATGCAGGTACCACAAGTAATCAGGAAAGCTAATAAAATGTGAGGCAACAAGGTGTAGAGCTGGATGAACACAGCAGGCCAAGCAGCATCCGAGGAGCAGGAAAGCTGACATTCCGGGTCTGGACTCTGAAGAAGGTTCATCCAGCTCTACACCTTGTTGCCTCAGATTCTCCAGCATCGGCAATTCCTACTATCTCTGTAGCTAATAAAATGTTATGGTTTATTGTGAGCGGAATTGAAACAAATGTAGGAAGGTTATGCTTCAGTTATGCAGGGCTTTGGTGAGGCAGCATCTGGGCTATGGACAGTAGTTGTCACCATACTTACAGAGGATGTTAATGTATTGGAAACAGTTCAGAGAAGGTTGACTAAATGAATGCCTAGAATGAGGAGATTGCCTGAAGAGAAAAGGCGAGACAGGCTAGACCTGTATCCTCTGGCATTTAGAAGAATCAGAGGTGACTTAAATGAAACACACAAGATCCTGAGGGGACTTGACCGGGTGGATGTTGATAGGATGTTTCTTGTGGAGGAATCTAGAACTAGTGATCATAGTTTAAGAATAAGGGAGAACCTATTTAAAACGGAGATGAGGAAACATTTTTTGTCTGAGAATTGATAGTCTTTGGAATTCCCTTCTTCAAAAGGCACTGGATGCAGAATCTTTAAATATCTTTCAGGCAGAGATAGATAGATAGATAGATAGATAGATACTTGATTAAGAAGGGTGGTGAAAGATTATTGAGGATATTCAGGAATGTAGATTAATGTAGGTTAAAATCAGATCAGCCATGATCTTGTTGAATGGCGGAGCAGGCTCGAAAGGCTGAGTGGCCTACTCTTGTACCTTGTTCATACGTTCTTGAATAATGGTACCTCATTAACCATCCTCCAGTCCTCTGACAGCCCTCCTGTGGCCAGAGAGGATTTAGAAATTAATGTAATCTCCTCCTTTGCCTCCCACAGCACCTAGGATACATTGCAATTATGCCTGAGTATTTATCCTGCTATTGCAGAAAATACGGAGGCATGGGATTGAGGGTGATTTAGCGGTTTGGATCAGAAATTGGCTAGCTGTAAGAAGAGAGAGGGTGGTGGTTGATGGGAAATGTTCATCCTGGAGTTCAGTTACTAGTGGTGTACCTCAAGGATCTGTTTTGGGGCCACTGCTGTTTGTCATTTTTATAAATGACCTGGATGAGGGCGTAGAAGGATGGGTTAGTAAATTTGCGGATGACACCAAAGTCGGTGGAGTTGTGGATAGTGC
>NC_063354.1:45684879-45701612 GCF_021869965.1 Rhincodon typus | reverse complement strand
TCTGAGGAAGGGTCACCGGACCCGAAACGTTAACTCTGTTTTCTCCTCCACAGATGCTGCCAGACCTGCTGAGCTTTTCCAGCAACTTTGTTTTTGTTCCTGATTTACAGCATCCGCAGTTCTTTTGGTTTTTATTTAGTATTTTTCATGTCCTCTCTTCGCTCTCCTAATTTCTTTTTAAAGCAATCCTCTGGCCTTTCTGTGCTCCTTAAGGGCATTCACTGTCTTGAACCTTTGTTATCTTACAGAAGCTTTTTTTTAAGCTCCTTATCCAATCCTGTGCATCCTTTCATGTTTTGGGTTCTCTGGATTTGTTGATCCCACCTTTTCATCTTTACAGAAACACGTTGGCCTTGCATTCTCACTATTAAACTTTTGAATGCCTTCTACTGATCTAATATGGATCTTCCAGCAATAGCCGCTCCCAGTCCAATTTTGGCCAGATCCTGTCTTAACTTGTTAAAATCCACCTTCCCCCAATTCAGAATCCTTATTTCTGTTCCATCTTTGTCCTTATCCATAATTACCTTAAATTTTACTGAATTACAAGTCAGGAGTGTGATGACATTAATGTTACCTCTTAGCTACAAGTCTGCGCACTCCAAGGTTCCCCACATGGTGATTGGCGTAGGTTGGAAGGAATACATTCTACTTGCCTGGATGAGTGACGCTTCAAAAACACTCAAGAAATCTGACACCTTTCCAGACAAAGTAGCCCTATTGACTGACTTCCATTCCAGCACCTTCAGCATTCACTCCTTTCACCACAGTCATACAGTGGCAGCAGTAGTTACCATCCACAAAATGCACTGCAGTAACTTGCCAAGGTTCCTCTGACAGCACCTTCCAAACTTCCATATGTGCAACCTCTACCGCCTAGAACCCTTGAAGGACAACGGCAGCAGGTACACTGAAACAGTGCCAGCTGCAATGTCCCCTCCAAGCCACACACCATCCTGACTTGAGAACTATATCACAGGGTCTTTCTCACGGTCAAAATCATGGAACTTCCTCTCTAATAGCACTGTGGGTATCCCTACATCATAAGGCAGCATGTCCAAAGATGTGCAAGTTAGGTGAGGTGGATAGGCTTTGCAGAAAGAGGAATTCCTAGCCTCTGACTGCTATTGTAGCCACAGGCTGGTCTAGTTCAGTTTCTGAGCAATGAACCCCCAAAATGATGACAATGATGCATTCAGTGGTGCTAATGCCATTGATGTAGAGGGATAATAGTCAAATTTTCTCTTGTTGGAGCAAGTCATTGCCTGTCAGCATAAATGTTACTCGCCACATTGCTCATCACCCTAAGACCGGATGTTATCAAGGCCTTGATGCGTATGGACACAGACTGCTTCAGTATCTCAGGAGTTGCAAATTGTGCAATCATTGGCAAATATCCCCACGTCTGCCGTTATGATGGAGAGATGTTCATTGATGTAACAGCTGATGATTGTTGGGCCTGAGGCACTGCCCTGAGACACACCTCTGTCCTGGGGTTGAAATGACTGACCTCCAACAACCAAAAACATCTTCCTATCTCACATCTTCCTATCTGCCAGGTATGAATCCAACCAGTACAGAGTTCTCCTGATCCTCATAGAGTCCAGTTTCACAAGGCCTCCTTAATGACATATTCAGTCAAACATTGCTTTGAATTCAAGGACAATCATTCTTTTATCTGTGTTTGGTCCACGACTATATTGAAATCAGGAGCTGAATGCCCTGATGGAACCCAAACTGAATGTCGATGAGTAGATTATTCCTTTAAGTGCTGCCTGATAGCCTTGTTGATGATCCCTTCCTCTCTTGTTGGTATCCTCACCACTTGCCACAAACCCAGATTAGCAGCTGTGCCCTTTAGGATTTGGCCAGTTTTGTCAGTAGAGATGCTGAGTCACATTTGGTGGTAGACAGTGAAGTCCTCCACTCAGATTAGCCTGTGCCCTTATCACTCTCAGTGTTTCTTTTAAGTGTTGTTCAAAATGGAGCAGTGCTGATCCATCACTCGATGGAAGCGGTATATGGTAATCAGCAGGAAGTTGCCTTAACCTGATGACATGAGGTTTCCTGGGGTCTGGAGTCACTGTTGAGGTCTCCGGGGCAACCCTCTCCTGACTGTATAGCACTGTGCCACCACCTCTGCTAGGTCTGTCCTGCTGGTAGAATAGGAACCATCCAGGGATGGTGATGGTGATGGTGCTGTTTGGGACGTTGTCTGTAAGGTATGATTCTGAGTATGACTATGACAAGCTGTTGTTTGATTCGCCAGTGGCTGTGTGATCTATTTCATGTCCCAATTTTAGTACAAGCCCCAGATGTTGATAAGGAAGTCTTTGCAGAGTTGACAGGGCTGTTGTTTGCTGTCATTGTTTCTGGTGTCTGTGTTGATGTTTGGTTTCTTTTCTTGTCTTCAGACTTTGTCACAGCTTGATACAACTCAGTGACTTGTTTAGCCATTGCATATGGCAGTGAGAGTCAAACATGGTTATTTTTGCATTTAGATAGTGAGGGAGTTACATTTGCACACCTTGCTTTACACTAAATCACAATTATACATCCAGGATCTACTTGAACACGAAGCTAAAAGTGATTTTTAAAGTTATGCAACATTTTGTGTTCGCCATCAGAACAATACAATGCCTCCAGGGCTGCCCTGGCAGTGCTACTGAACTGGCACACCTCCCCTTTGGTATGTCCAATGCTTCTCAGAAAGCAGATGCCTCATAAACCCATCAGGGCTTACAACTCACAGTTTGAGAACCTATGGTGTACAAACTTCTTTCCTCCAGAGATAGTAGGAACTGCAGATGCTGGAGAATCCGAGACAACAAGGTGCAGGGCTGGATGAACACAGCAGGCCAAGCAGCATCATAGGAGCAGAGAGGCTGACGTTTCGGGCCTAGACCCTTCATCAGAAAAGGGGGAGGGGAAGGGGGTTTTGAAATAAATAGGGAGAGAGTGGGAGGTGGATAGAAGAGGGATAGAGGAGAGGTCTTTCCTCCAGTGTCTTTTCTCACATTTTTTCTCTGACCCCACAGCATAACAGATATCTCTGTCTGTCTGTCTCTCTCTCTCTCTCTCTCTCTCTCTCTGCCCCTCCATTTCTCCCACATTCCATCTCTTTTCCCCACTGTTTCTCTTCTCCTCGTGTTCCCTGTCTTTCTGTCTTTCCAAATGCTGTTGCTCCCTCTCTGCCCTGCCCCACTGTTTCCCCCTCTGCTTATGCTATGTCTCCCTTGTCCCACCCACACGACCCACCCTAACCAACACCATCCTATATCTCTCCCACACACCCTCTGTCTCCCCGCCCCATCTCTCATCTGCCTTTTCTGTCACACCTCATCCTCCCTGTGCTTCAGCTCCCCCTCTCTTCCTACCACCTCTCCATCAACCCTCTCTCTCTCTCAATCGCTCTCTTTCACTCCTCTCTCTCTCACATGCCCCACCCCTTTCTCCCACCCCTCCCTCTCTCTCACCCCACTCTCTCTGTCACTTCGCTCTTTCTCTCATCCCTCTCTCTCTGTCCCTGCTTTATCGCCAAACTGTCCCTGCCACTCCTCTCCTTCTGTCACCACACATTCTCAAACTCCTTACATCCCCAGTGTCAGTCGGTTTTTCCTCTCTGTCCCTGCTTTTCCTGTCTCTATTGTGCACATACTCTCACACCCACGTCTTCCCTGCCTGTCTCTCTCAAGCTTGTGCATGATTTGACCTGTACAATCTCAATGTGATGGAAGTTTAAATGTGGATAGATGTTTGCTGGATTCAACATTTATGGCCAGTTAATTCATATATCTCACTTATTGCTGAAGGTGCCTTCGCTGCCTTGTGAAGAGCAATAAGATGCAGGGTTATTGGTGAGGATCAGTGTGATGGTTCAGTCATTTGGATATTTCTCTTCTTTTTCAGGAGATCCTTGAAATGGAGAAGAAGAATCCTCAGGAGCTGGTTGGTAGGTATTACAGTCATGAGAAGGGGGTTGATGCTGTTGGTATTGTGACTCAGGGTAGACCCACAGCTTCTGCACCAAAGTTTAAAGCAGGAGTGCAGCTGGAGTAAATCAGGAAATATTAAACAGATTACAACAATTACAAGTTTCAGAAGATTCAAGATTGTAAAATGTAATAAAGAGCTCTTCAATCTCGACAGAATTACAGGATTAGACTGTACAAGTCTTCACTTCAAACAGGCGAGGATACAAGAATGACACTAATGCTTCACAGGAGTTATTTTAGTGAACCAGATGGGTTTTTCCGACAATTGACAATGAATTCGTGATTGTCATCATCTTATTTCCAGATTTTTTTATTGAATTCAAATTACACCATCTGCCATGGCAGGTTACGAACCCAGAGCCTCAGAACATTACCTGGGTCTCCAGATTAACAGTCCAGCAATAATACCATTGGGCTGTCGCCTCCCTTTATGACAATCTGAACGAGAAGGGGAGTTTATACATGTGTCACTGAGGGAGGGTTTAGAGTTAGGGAAGCTACAGGGGGTGATGTAGCTGTTTCAAAGAGATGCAGGGTAATGTAGCTGTTTCAGAGAGACTCAGGGTTATAGAGCTGTACCAGGGAGGTACAGGGTTATTTATTTGTGTCAGGGAGGTATAGGGTTCTGTGCCTGTGTCGGAGTGGTACCGGCTTCTGTGCCTGTGTCATGGAGGTAACAGGATCTGTATCTATGGGGTTCTGAGCCTCTGCCAGGGAGGTACAGAGTTATTTACCTGTGTCAGTGATGGCTTGGGCTTTATACTTATCTGTAACTGAAAGCTTTACATCTAAAATACAGAAAAGCAATCCTGTCCCAATGTTGAAATATAGATTCGGGAACAGGGCCTAAATTGTTAATTTTGCATTGTTGGTCTTTAAGATTTGTCAATCTTGTATAGATCACTAAGCTATGGACTTATCTAAAAAGAAGTTAACACAATATCACAAAAGGTCACTACTAGTAAGCAGAATGAAAAAGTGTAAAGCAAAAAGTTTTGTTTCATTTATTCTCTCATGCCTTGTAGGTCTTAGAAAATGTTTGAACTTTTGTACACTTCTCGCTAAAGCATGCCCATGCTGGTTTTGAAATAGAATTGCAGTGAAGATACTCGGTGTCAGTTTTAAACGCTTTCAGGTACAGCACAGGGCTAGATACAGAGTAAAGCTGTTCTCTACTTTTTTATACTGAAAATAAAGCTCACTTAACACTGTCCACATCAAACACACTTTGAGCAGGGACAGCACAGAGTTAAATACAGTCAAAGATCCCTCAATGCAGTCCCATCAAATAGTACACAGACAGACACCACAGGACTTTGCAAGCCCACTCTAATTGTAATGTGAGAATGATCATATAACTTTTTAATGTTAATTATGGGATAAATGTTTGTCGAGGTACCAGAGATAACTGATATGAAAATACCATGGATGCTTGAAATCTGAATTAAGACAGAAAAGGGAAATGTTGGAAATGCTCTGTTTGTTAGACTGCACCCACAGAGAAACACAGTTATCGTTTCATGCCTGTGATCTTTGACCAGAACTGGCAAAAGTTAAAAATGTAATAAGTTTTGTGAAAGTGAAAGAGGGAGGGTGAAATGAGGAACAAAAGGGAAGGTCTCTGATGGGTCAAAGGTAGAAGTGATTAAGTGGCAAAAGATGTCAACGTGCAAGGCCACCGGAAGTGGGGATGAGTCAAGTAAGGAAACAAAAGATGACTCTAAAGAAGGTGTGAATAGCAAGGACTTGAATAACTGCCATCGGACCAAAAATGATGGAAACAAAAGAGAAAAACAAAATAGCAAACATAAATAAAACAAATGGGTGCAGAGATCATGATCTAAATTTGATGAACTCAAGTCACGAGTCCTGAAGACTTCAAAGTGCTCAACGGACACAGCAGCTACTGCTTTTTTGTCTGACCTTGAGCTTCAATAGAACACTGCAGCAGGTTAATAGTAAAGCTTGAGGGAGGGAGTAGCAATGGTCAGGGCACTGGAAGAACTCATCTACTCCTCAAAAAAGTGTCCTTAAATCCTTTATTTACAAATAAATAATCAGGCAGGACCTCTGTTTCATGTCTCTCCTGTAAGATGGCACATTGCACCAATATCCGTTTAGATTACGTGCTCGAGATCTGGAGTGGATTTTGAACCCTTAGTCAAGAATGCATCTTATAGATGGTAAACAGTGTGCCACTGAGTGTTGATGGCAGAGGAAGTGTTGCATCATGCTACCTGAATGTTGTTGGAGCTGCACTCATCCAGGCAAATCGGGAGTAAACTGTTGCACTCCTAACTTAAACCTTGTAGATGGTAAACAGGCTTTGGAAATTCAGGAGGTGAGTTACTTCCTCTAGGTTTCCTTGCCTTGGACTTGGTTTGTAGGCTCTGTAGTTGTTTGCGTTTCTAGTTCAGTGCCTGATCCATGTTACTCCTTGAATGTTGATAGTGGTGGATTCAGCAATGGTGATGCCCTTTAATGTCAAGGAGAAAATGTTGGCTTGTGGTCCATAAGACCATATGATGTAAGAGCAGAGCAAGCATTTCAGCCCATCAAAACTACGCCGCCATTCACCGAATCACAGCTGATCTGATGATTCTCAACTCCATTTTCCTGCCTTTTCCATGTAAGCCTTGATTTCCTTACTAATTAAAAATGCATTTCAGCCTTGAATATACTTAATAATCTAGCCTTGAGTGCCCTCTGCAGTAAAGAAATCCAAAGATTCACTAGCCTGAGGGACAAAATTCCTCCTCATCTCTGTCCTAAGTGTATGATCCCTTATTCTGAAATTATACCCTCTTTTCTTAGACTCTCCCACAGGGGAAACAACCTTTTCTGCATCTAAACTTTCAAGTCCCCTAAGATTCTTGTATATTTCAATAAGGTCACCACTCATTCCTCTATATTCCAATGAGTATGGGACCAACCTACTCAACCTATCCTCATAAGACAGTCCCTCTACAATTGGAAGTCTTGTTGCATGTAGATTGAGGTCCTTCAATATCTTGAGAAGTTGCATATTCTGCAATCATCAGCGGACAACCCCACTTCAGACCTCATGATGGAAGGAGGTCATTGAAGTGGTGTGGGCATTGATGGACCTGGGAGCTCCTGCAATGCTGTTTTTTGACCAAGATGATTGACTTCCAACAACCACACCCATCTTCCTCTGTGTTGGGTATGATTCTAACCAGTAGAGGGTTTCCCTCCAACTCCCATTGACTCCAGTTTTGTTGGGGTCCTTGGTGCCACATTCAATGAAATACTGCCATGATGTCAAGGGCAGTAATGCTTGCCTGTGTTCTGAAAGTCAGCTCTTTTGCCCATGTTTAGTCCAAGATCACTGTAATGACGTCAAGGTCTGGGTGGTACTGACATAACACAAACTGAATGTCAGTGAGACGGTTATTGTTGAGCCCTTCCTGATGTCACAAGGGGTGAGTCAAATTGGCTGAAGACTGACACCTGTGATGCTAAGGATCTCACAAGGAAGCCATGATGGATCATCCATTTGACATTTTTGGCTGAATTTGGTTGCAAAATGCTTCAGCCATGTCTGTTATTTTGACATGCTGGGTTTCTTCATCACTGAGGACGGGGATGCTTATGGAGCCTTATCATCCAACTAGTCGATCAATTGTCCATCAGCATTCACAATTGGATGTGACATCTGTGTAGCTTAGATCTGGACCATTGGTCATTCATCTCTGCCGATCACATGCTGCTTCCATTATTCAGTATTGAAATAGTCTTGGTTTGTAGCTTCACCAGGTTGCTACCTCATCTTTAGGTATTCCTAGTGCTGCTTTTGGCATGCCCTCCAGCACTTTTTTAATTCATTTGTGGGATGCGCTGGCTGGCCAGTATTTATTGCCTGACCCTAGTTGCCCTTGAGAAGGTGGTGGTGAACTGCGTTCTTGAACCGCTGCAGTCCACCAGCTGTGGGTTGACCCACAATGCCATTAGGGAGGGAACTCCAGCATTTTTACCCAGCAACAGTGAAGGAATGGTGATATATTTCCAAGTCAGGATGGTGAGTGGTTTGGAGAGGAACTTGAAGATAGCAGTATTCCCATATATCTGCTGCCCCTGTCCTTCTAGATGGAAGTGCTCGTATGCTTGGAAGGTGCTCGCTGAGGATCTTCAGTGAATTTCTGCAGTGCATCTTCTAGATTGTACACACTGCTGCTCCTGAATGTCAGTGGTGGAGGGAGTGGATGCTTGTGGGTGTAGTGCCAATCCAGCAGTCTGCTTTGTCCTGGATGATGTCAAGCTTCTTGAGCGTTGTTGGAGCTGCACCCATCTAAGCAAGTGGAAAGTATTCCATCACACTCCTGACTTGTGCCTTGTAGATAGTGGACAGGCTTTGAGGAGTCAGGAGGTGAGTTACTTGCAGCAGTATTCCTCGCTCCTGCATTGCTCTTGTAGCCACTGTGTTTATGTGGTGAGTCCATTTGAGTTTCTGGTCAATGTTAACCCCAAGGATGTTGATAGGATTCAGTGATGGTAACACGATTGAATGCCAATGGGTGATGCTTAGGTAGTTTCTTGATCATGATGGTCACAGCCTAGCATTTGTGTAGCGCAAATGTTACTTGCCACTTGTCAGTCCAAGCCTCGATGTTGTCCAGATCTTGTTGCATTTGAACATGGATTGCTTTAGTATCTGAGGAGTTGTGAATGGTGCTGAACATTGTGCAATCATTGGCAAACATCCCACTTCTGACCTTATGATGGAGGGAAGGTCATTGACAAAGTAGCTGAAGATGGTTGGACCGAGAACACTACCCTGAGGAACTCCAGCAGTGATGTCCTAAAGCTGAGATGATTGACCTGCAACAACCACGATCATCTTCCTACGTGTCAGGTATGACTCCAACCACCGGAGAGTTTGCCCCCGATACCCATTGATTCCAGTTTTGCGAGGGTCATTGACGCCACACACGGTCGAATGGTGCCTTGATATCAAGGGCTGTCAGTCTCACCTCACCTCTGGAATTCAGCTCTTTTGTCCATGTTTGAACCAAAGCTGTAGTGAGGTCAGGAGTTGAGTGGCCCTGGTGGAACCCAACCTGGGCAACACTGAGCAGGTTATGGCTGAGCAGGTGCTGCTTGATAGCACTATTGATGGCACCTTCCATCACTTTACTGAAGATCGAAAGTAGGCTTATAGGGCAGTAATTGGCTGAGTTGGATTTGTTCTGCTTTTTATGTACAGGACATACTTGGGCAATTTTCCACATCATTGGGTTGGTACCAATGTTGTAACTGTACTGGAACAGCTTGGCTGGGGTAGGAGCAGCAAGTTCTGGAGCACAAGTCTTCAGTACTGTTGCCGGAATGTTGTCAGGACCCGTAGCCTTTGCAATATCCAGTGTCTCCAGCCGTTTCTTGATATCACATGGACCAGCTGGCTTGACAGTCACCGGTGGACATGTCAGGCTGCAGGTTTGCAGTTGAATATATTTCTGCTGCTGCTGATAGCCCATAGCACCTCATGCTTTTGAGTTGCTAGATAAATTCAAAAGCTGTCCCACTTAACACAGTGGTGCCAATGCACACACAGCCAGTTGCATTATTCTGGTTTCATACAGTTGTTAACCTTGCAGTTACTGTACCAGTGAATGCAGTGTTTTTTCTGAAGACGTGATAATAAATCAGTGATCTGATTCAGTGTCTGAGATTCTATCACATATCAAGTTTTCCGCAGATATATTGAGATACTGCAGCTGCCTAGTGACAATTTGTCAGGCAAAGTATTGTCTTCAAGTTATGGGCTGTGAATTTTTGAATCTTAGCTCTTGTATTATTAACTGAATTTACAGCAGGATTTTGTCGCTAATCTAACTATTTTGGGGAATATCCTTAAGTGGTGATAAGGTTTAAAGCGCTGCAACAAGTTGCATTTACATAACACCTTTGATAACCTCAGGACTACCTACCCAAAAGGCTTTATGACCAATGAAGTCCTTTTAAAGTGTAGTCTCTGTTGTAGTGTACGAAATGTAGCTGCTAATTCCCATATACAAAAAACCTACAAATGCCGATGTGACATTTGGCTTGATTACTTGGGTTCCTAACCATGTTGTTGGTTCAGGGATAAACACTGATCCAGACCCCAGAATAAACATCCCTGCTGTTTTTTGAAACAGTACCTAGGGATCTCCTAGCTTTACTCACCAGGGCAGATAGGACATCAGTTTAACCTCTCATCCAAATGACAGATGGTACATTCACAGTATTGGAGTCTCTGATGGATTATGTGCGTAAATCTCTGGGGCAGGATTTGAAAGCAAAAAGCATTGAGAATGTTACTTGCCAAGCCACAGCCTAGCAGCAGTGTTTTTGGACATCAAATATTTGATAGTTTTTTTTTATTTTCTCATGCGATATTGGTGTCTCCAGGTTTGGGCAACATTTAGGTGGTATTGAGCCACGTAGTCATAGAGATGTACAGCACAGAAACAGACCCTTTGGTCCAACTCATCCATGCCGACCAGCTTTCCTAAGTAAATGTAGTCCCCTTTGCCAGCATCTGGCCCATATCCCTGTTGACTCTTCCTATTCATGTAGCCGACCAGATGCCTTTTAAATGTTGTAATTGTACCAGCCTCCACCACTTCCTCTGGCAGCTCATTCCATACATGGACCACCCTCTGCATGAAAACGTTGCCCCTTAGGTCCTTTTTAAATCTTTCTCCTCTCACCTTAAACCTATGCCGTCTAGTTTTAGACTCCCCTACCCTGGGGAAAAGACTTTCTGTTTACCCTATCCATGCCCCTCATGGTTTTATAAACCTCCATAAGGACACCCCCTCAGCCTCAGATGCTCCAGAGAAAATAGCCCCATTCTATTCAGCCTCTCCCTATAGTTCAAGCCCTCAAACCCCTGCAAAATCCTTGTAAATCTTTTCTGAACCCTTTCAAGTTTCACAACATCCTTCCTATAGCAGGGAGACCAGAACTGCACGCAGTATTCCAATAGGGGCCTAACCAATGTCCTGCACAGCTGCGACATGATCTCCCAACTCCTATGCTCAATGCACTGACCAAAAAAGTCAAGCATACGAAATGCCTTCTTCACTATCCTATCTACCTGCAACTCCACTTTCAAGGAACTATGAACCTGCACTCCAAAGTCTCTTTGTTCAGCAACATCCCCCAGGACCTTATGATTAAGTGTATAAGTCCTGCCCTGATTTGCCTTTCCGAAATGCAGCATCTCCCATTTATCAAAATTAAACTCCATCTGCCACTGCTCAGCCCACTGGCCCAGCTGATCAAGTACTCTGAGACAATCTTTTTCACTGTCCACTATGCCTCCAATTTTGGTGTCATCTGCAAAATTACTAACTATACCTCCTATGTTCACGTCCAAATCAGTTATATAAATGATGAAAAGCAGTGGACCCAGCACCGATCTTTGTGGCGCATCACTGGTCACAGGCCTGCAGTCTGGAAAGCAACCTTCCACCACCATCCTCTGTCTTCTACCTTCAAGCCAGTTCTGTATCCAAATGGCTAGTTCTCCCTGTATTCCATGTGATCCAACCTTGTTAACCAGTCTACCATGAGGAATCTCGTCAAACACCTAACTGAAGTCCATACAGATCAGATCCACTGCTCTGCCCTTGTTAATCTTCTTTGTTACATCTTCAAAAAACTAAATTAAGTTAGTGAAACTCGATTTCCAACGCACAAAGCCATGTTGACTAGCTGTCATCAGTCCTTGCCTTTCCAAATACATGTAAACCCTATCCTTCAGGATTCCCTCTGACAACTTGCCAACCACCAATGTCAGACTCACCGGTATATAGTTCTTGGCTTTTCCTTACCACCTTTCTTAAATAGTGGCACCACATTAGCCAGCCTTCAGTCTTCTGGCACCTCACCTGTGGCTATGGATGATACACATATCTCGGCAAGAGGCCCAGCAATCACTTCCCTAGCTTCCCACAGAACTCTAGGGTAGACCTGATCAGGTCCTGGGGATTTATCCACTTTTATGCCATCCAGCACCACCTCTTCTGTACTATGGACATTTTTCAAGATATCGTTATTTATTTCCCCATATTCTATATCTTCCATATTTTTCTCAGTAAACACTGATGCAAAATACTTATTTAGTATCTCCCCCATCTCCTGCAGTTCCACACATAGGCAGCCTTGCTGATCTTTAAAGCGCCCTATTCTCTCCCTAGTTCCCTTTTTGTCCTTAATGTATTTGTAGAATCCTTTTGGATTCTCCTTAACCCTATTTGCCTAAGCTATCTCATGTCCCCTTTTTGCCCTCCTGATTTCCCTGTTAAGTATACTCCTACTGCCTTTATACTCTTCTAGGGATTCACTTGATCTCTCCTGTCTATACCTGACTTATGCTTCCTTCTTTTTCTTGACCAAAACTTCAATTTCTCCAGTCATCCAGCATTCCCTACACCTCCCAGCCTTGCCCTTCACCTTAACAGGAACATACGGTATTTGGACTCTCGTTATCTCGTTTCTGAAGGCTTCCCATTTTCCAGCCTAGGATAACAAGGTGTAGAGCTGGATGAACACAGCAGGCCAAGCAGCATCAGAGGAGCAGGAAAGCTGATGTTTCGGGCCTAGACCCTTCTTCAGAAAACATTTTCCAGCCGTCCCTTTACCTGCAAACATCTGCCCCCAGTCAACTTTTGAAAGTTCTTGCCTAATACTGTCAAATCGGCCTTCCTCCAGTTTAGAACTTTAACATTTAGGTCTGGTCTATCCTTTTCCATCGCTTTTTAAAACTAATAGAATTATGGTCACAGGCCCCAAAGTGCTCCCCCACTGACCCCTCGGTCACTTGCCCTGTCTTATTTCCCAAGAGTAGGTCAAGCTTTTCGCCTTCCCTAGTAGGTACATCCACATACTGAATCATAAAATTTTCTTGTACACACTTAACAAATTCCTCTCCCCCCAAGCCCTTAACAATATGGCAGTCCCAGTTTATGTTTGGAAAGTTAAAATCCCCTATCATAACCGCCCTATTATTCTTACAGATAACTGAGACCTCCTTACAAATTTGTTTCTCAATTTTTTGCTGACTATTGGGGGCTCGAAAGTACAATCCTAATAAGGTGATCATCCCTTTCTTATTTCTCAGTTCTACCCAAATAACTTCCCTGGACATATTCCCAGGAATATCCTCCCTAAGTAAAGCCGTAACGTTATCCCTAACCAAATACGCCTTGCCCCTCCTTTCTATCATCCCTAAAGCATCAATACCCTGGAACATTAAGCTGCCATTCCTGTCCATCCCTGAGCTACGTCTCTGTAATTGCTATGATATCCCAGCCCCATGTTCCCAACTATGCCCTGAGTTCATCTGCCTTACCTGTCTGGCCTCTTGCATTGAAATAAATGCTGTTTAATTTATCAGTCCTACCTTGTTCTCTGCTTTGCTCCTGCCTGCCGTGACTCTTTGACTTGCTCCTTTTCCCAACCGTACCAGTCTCAGACTGATCTCTTTCCTCACTATCTCCCCGGGTCCTATCACCTACTGAAGGCAATCTTTGCACCTTAACGGTCTGCAGAGCCAGAAAATAGCCCAGTCTTACTGCTCTAAAAACTAATAACTTAGTACCTATGTTTTATATTTTTAAAATTTAGTCAAGAGACAGGTTTCAATAAAAGATATAATCAAAAAGGAACCCACTCTACTCACTATTGTAAATTTACAAACACTTCCTTGAACCGCTGTTGTCCGTGCAGTGTAGACGCATTCGATGGGAAGGAATTCTGGGATTTTGATGCCATGACGGTGAAGGAATTACATTATGGTTGCAACTTGGGACTGAATGTAACTTGGTGGGGAGATTCTCATGTGCTTGTTGCCCTTGTTCTAAATGTTAAAGATCACAGTTTGGAAGGTGCTGCGTACATATTGTTTTTTATAAAGAGTGTTGCAGAAACTAATAATGTATGACAAAACTAGCACTTTAGTTATCAACCAGGCAAGCTGAAATGGTGAGCATCATCTGAACTGCATTGGTAGTGGTGGGATACATTGGAACAGAAGTAGGCTAGTGAACCCCTCAATAATGCTCCACCATTCTATTAAATCATGGCTGTTATACATCTGAACACCGTAGCCTTATTATTTTCAATTAACTTAACCTCAACAACCATGTGGGAAAGAGAATTCCATTTCTCCGTGACCGTTTATGCAAAAAAGGGCTTCCTGTCATCACCCTGAATGGCCTATGGTAAGGGTGATTATGTTTTTTTTTGCTAAATATCACCATAATGTGTGTTCAGAGTAAAGCTCAGGCAGACATTTCACAGAGTTCCACATGAAACAGTGTTATACAAGCTCAAAATATAGATTTAGGGAAAACCGCAGAAACAAATATGGTGTTGTTTAAAGGGTAGGGAAGAACTAATAGTTATTAAAGGACTGCTGTCAGGATCAGGGAAATTAATGGTTTCAAGATAGACCCCAGTTTGATTTTGAATCTGCTAGCACTTGTCCTCAATGTCATTGGGATAGTGACTGGGAAAGTTGCCAGCCTTCTCATTCCTGATTGCTGCCAAATGACTCCTGTGAAAGATGCATAGCTTTGAGCAAGTGGTACAATTAGATGTATCATCATAGAATCCCTACAGTGTGATAACAGGCCCTTCGGCCCAACAAATACACACCAACCCTCCGAGCATCCCACCCAGACCCATACCCCTTGATCCACCTAACCTACACATCCCTGAACACTATGGGCAATTTAGCATGGCCAATCTACCTAGCCTGCACATCTTTAGACTGTGGGAGGAAACCGGAGCACCCAGAGGAAACCCACGCAGACATGGGGAGAATGTGCAAACTCCGCACAGACAGTTGCCTGAGGGTGGAATTGAATCTGGGTCCCTCGTGCTGTGAGGCAGTAGTGTTAACCACTGAGCCACTGTACCACCCCTTAATGTCTGCCACAGTCTGCATTCAATGTCTGGGCTCATCTAGGAAAGTAATCTCTTGAGTGTCATACCAAATTACATGCTAGTACCTGAGGGACATGACCATCCGATCATCAGGATCAGGATCATCGGGGTCAATTGAAAAGATGTTGTAGCATTTCATTTATTGATCATAGACTTAGAATGTATCATGTGCTACAAACTGTCTCAGAAGGTATTCCAGCTATGTTATGGCATGGGCTGATAATCTGAAATACAATGTTTACCTAAAGGTCCAGAATAATTTTTGAATTGTGAGCAGGTTGCAGCTTGTCTGCCTTGGCTGGGTGTGTCTGTGTACCTTTGTACTTTAGCATGGATTGTAGCTGCCCTGGATCTGCTCCAGCCCTAATTCGACATCAGTGAAATCCAACCTTCTTGTGATTTATTAGTGCAATAACAGTGTGTATACACAAGGTCGGATCCCATTTCTCCCCTCTGTTCTACGCAATACTTCACTGGCTAATTAATAGACCCAGCTGCAACTTAGTCCATCTTCTGTAACTCTGTCAGCACCTTAGTTACGAACAAAGCAGCTGGCTGTCAAGTGGTCCAGCACTAACTTTACAGAATGAAACCTCCCTCATTGTTTTGTCTGTGAGTTGCCAGTTTAGGTGCCTTAGCCAACTAGTCATTCGTCATGTCTGAATCACAAAAGTAAGTTGAAGCAATGCTACCTGGTATGTCCTGTACACAAAAAGCAGGATAGATCCAATTGCTGATTATTAGACACAAATCAGGAGCGTGATGGAGTGCTCTCCACTTGCCTCAATTAGTGCAGCTCCAACAACCCTAGAGAAGCTTGATATCATCTGGGTCAAAGCAATCTGCTTGATTGGCATCACATACACCCCCTTCAGCCTTCATTCCCTTCACCATCACCAGTAGTCCGTACATTTACAAGATGCACTGCATTAACTCACCTGCGTCCTCTGACAGCACCTTCCATACCTGCAACTTTTATCACCTAAGTGATCAAGGACAACAGACATATTAGACCATGACCATCTGCAAGTTCCCCTCCAAGTCACAAACCGTCCTGACTTTGAACTTGTATCACTGTTCCTTTTCTGGATCAAAATCCAGAAACTCTCCGTACCAGCATTTTGTTTGTACCTACACCCTAAGGACTGCACTGATTCAAGAAGGTAGTTCACCACCATCGTTCCCTGAGCAATTTAGGTGGCCAATAAAGTCTAAAACACTAGCATCCCATGTGAATTTAAAAAATGAGCACCACAAGTAGATCCTGAGAGGAGTGCATGGCCAACATGTTCCCTTTAGGGTGAAATGTAGAAGCAATATGCCCAGAGAACCCTGGATATCAAGGAATGTTCAGGACAGGATAACAAGGAAAAGAGAGACATAGAACAGGTACAAAGGGAGCAAAACAATGGCAGTCCTACAGTAGTGTGGGAAGTGCAAAGGAAAACTCAAGAAAGCAATTATGAGATCAAAGAGGATGTATGACAAAACACTGGTAGGCAAGATTAGGGAGAATACCAAGATATTCTACAAGTATGTCGAGGAGAAGTGAATAACTAGGTAAAGAGTAGGACCTAATAGAAACCAAGGGGGCAATCTGTGCGTGAAACTGAAGGATATTGGTAGAGTGTTAAACGAATACTTCACTTTACTCAGGAGAAGGAGGATACAATACAGAATTTAAGAACGAAAACAAAGTTGCTGGAAAAGCTCAGCAGGTCTGGCAGCATCTGTGAAGGAGAAAACAGAGTTAACGTTTCGGGTCCGGTGACCCTTCCT
>NC_063354.1:45649607-45674879 GCF_021869965.1 Rhincodon typus | reverse complement strand
CTGGCTCCATCCCCGCCTCTTCGACCTGTTTGTTTCCTCTCCACCTATCCTCTCCTCTATCCCTCTTCTATCCGCCTCCCACTCTCTCCCTATTTATTTCGGAACCCCCTTCCCCTCCCCCTTTTCTGATGAAGGGTCTAGGCCCGAAACGTCAGCCTCTCTGCTCCTATGATGCTGCTTGGCCTGCTGTGTTCATCCAGCCCTGCACCTTGTTGTCTCGGATTCTCCAGCATCTGCAGTTCCTACTATCTCAGACTGTTCTCTGTCTCTGGTTGTGCTTCTCTGTGTGGTTTTAGCTGCTTATTCAGTTCAGTCATATCATGTTTCTGCATCCTCATTGTTCTATCAAGTTAATGGTCTTCACCAGTGGTTTTATCCGTCATATATGGGTGTGGATGTTGGATGAGAGCACAATTGGATTTGACTGCAACAAATTACCAGCAAGCATCCACAACAAAAACAGGAATAGCTGGAGAAACTCTGGCAGCATCTGTGAAAAGAAAGCAGAGTCAACATTTTGGGTCCGGTGACCCTTCTTCAGAAGTGATTGTAGCTAGGAAATGATTGGCGTGTATGCTGAAGATTTGGGGTGGGGGAAGTGGTAAATATAAAAGTGGACATGGAGCTCTGAGAGAGAGAACACAGCAGTTGGCACACAAAGGAATGGATAATGATGAGCTGGGGAGAAAGAAAAGCTGCTAGTGCAAACCATTAGTGGGTGAAAATGGATTAGATGTGATGAAAGCAGCCCATGTGATGACAAGGCCTGGTGTGTGGGAGCGGGAGAAAGATGTGGAAAGGAGGTGTTCAGGACCTAAAATTATCAGATTCTAAATTGAGTCCTGGAGGCTGCAAGGTCCCCAAGTGGAAAATGAGGTGCTATTCTTCAGCTTGTGTTGAGCCTTGCTGGAGCACTGCAGTAGATACAAGACAGAATTGGCCAGGGAACACAGTGATGTGTCGAAGTGGCAGGCAACTGGAAGCTAGGAGTCAACATGCATATTTCATAAAACGGTCACTCAGTCTGTGCTTCGTCTCCCCATTGTACAGGAGACCATGTTGTGAGCAATGAATGCGAATGCACAGATGCTGCCAGACCTGTCGAGTTTCTCCAGCTATTTCTATTTTTGTTTCAAATTCCCAGTGTCCGCAGTTCTTTGTTTTTGACCAGCAGACACCCACTAGCTTGCACGTGCCTGCAGGCACCTGGAAGATGTGCAAAGCCGTTGATCTCTCTGAGTGTAGCAGGATCAAAATAAACAGATTTCCCCCCACCAGGAAATTACTAATAATAAGTGGTAAAAGCACAAAATCTTTCAGAAAGACAATATTGAATAAAAGACATTCACTGACTTGAGTTTGTTAAAGGAATTTGGTGACTGCTAAAATGTGCGGCCACTCCATTGTTTCTGCAAAGCAGCTAGGAACTACAATCAGTAACTAAGGCAACTGTAGGGCATCATCACGACAGTTGTTAATAGTGTTTTTGTGGTTTGACTGTCAACTTGAATCATGAGCAAAGCATGTTTGGGGACAGTTAATTTTGCAGTGAGAACAACTAGGCATCGATCAGCAGGGAAACAAAGTGGAAACTCCGTTTGTTTAGGGAAGAGGCCTTCTGGATTCTGGAACAAAGCAGTTTTGAGAATTGACTGCCCAGTAACTGTGGCCGACAGGAATCGGACAGTAAGCATTGAATTTTTAAATATTTGCCTCTAAAGGAATTGTGGCCAAGTCAGCAAGGTCCTGATTGTCCATGTGCCGTCATCCCTTTTAATCTTACCATTTTCATATATCATCCAAGACTTAATAGTAGGACTGTTGCCTCTGAGCCAGAATGTTGCAGACTCAAGATCCAGTCCAGATACTAAACACAAAATCAAAGCCAACAATGCATCAGTACTGAGGGAATGCTGCATTTTTGGAGGTGCTGTCTTTAGAAGAGGTGTTAAACCAAGGCCCGATATGGTCTCTCAAATGGGTATTTTTAAAAAAGCCATTCTGAAAAAAGACAGCGAAATTCTCCAATGTCCGCTGTATTACTTATCTCTCAATCATCATTACTAGAATAAATGATCTGGCTATTTTCTCAGTACAATTTGGATGACTGTCTAAAAGTGAAAGAGAGAGAGGAAAATAATGACAGTGTGACCAGCACCTGAAAGAGTAAGAGAGAGAGTAGAAACCCGATAAAACCAGCTGAGGAGAGAAAAGCTGTAGTGACACCACAGGAAAATCATCAGTTGGTTGGTTGTTGAGCAGCTGCTCTTAGGGACCATGTTTCAACTCAGTCACTTTGAAAAACCTGAATTTCTAACCTCACACAGGGAAGCTAAGAATTTATCGGTAAAGGAGAGAAAGTTGATTTATGAGTAACAACAAAGAATTTTTTTCTTTCTACTGATCTTCAGTTTCTAGTTTTATGGGCAGCATGTTGGCTCAGTGGTTAGCACTGCTGCCTCACAACGCCAGGGACCTGGGTTCAATTCCAGTCTTGGATGACCATTTCTGTGGAATTTGCTCAGCCTCCCCATGCCTGCTTGCATTTCTGCCAGATGCTCTGGTTTCCTCCCACAGTTCAAAATGTGAAGGTTAGGTGGATTGGCCATGTTAAATTACCTCATAGTGTGCAGGGATGTGCAGTTTAGTTGGGTTAGCCTTGATAAGTGCCGGATTATAGGGCTGGGGGTGGGGGTGCTGGGTTTAGACAGGAATGGTCTTCCAACAGTTGGTGTAGATTTGATGGGCTGAATAGCCTCTTTCTACACAATAGGGTTTCTGTGTTTCTAAGTTAATAGTACAAGAATAAGGCTGAAGTAAGTTAAAGTCACCAAAATTACACTAAGGTACAGCAGAGCACATTAATGAAGTGGAATGCTCATCCTCTGAAATGTGGGGAGTTGTGGACACTTCTTGTTTCCCAAACAAGCCCATGTGCAGGAACTGTAACCAGTTGCACAAGCAGCTAGAGTCTCTAACATGCATCCATGAGATAGAGAACTATGTGAATAGCATATTCCGAGAGGTGGCCACATTGATAAGTTAGAGGCAAGCAGGCAGGAGGGAATGGGTGACCAAAAGAAACAAGGACATTGTACAGCAGTCCCCAGAGGTCCTGCTCTGCAAACATTTTCCATTCTGCATATTGGTGAAGGTGATGGATCCTTGGACGGAAACAATACCATTTTTATGGCACCATAGGCAGCCCAGCTGTACAGGAAAAGAGGAAAAAGCAGTACTGAAAGGGGATTCTTTTGGTAGTGCCAAAGAAAGGTGTTTCTGTGGCTGTCAACATGCCTCCAAGATGGTGTGTTGCCTCCTTGGTGCAGGGCTGAAGGATGTCACAGAACAGCTTCAGGATATTCTATTGGAAGGGCGAACAGGCAGAAGTCATTGGTCCACACTGGTACTAATGATATTGGTAGGAAGAGGAATATTATCCTGCAGTTGGAATTGGAGCTAGGTAGAGGATTAGAAAGCAGGGTCTCTAAAAGTACTAATCTTGAGATTTATCCCAGTATCATGTGCAAAGACCATTAGGAACAGGAGTAGGCCATTCGCCCCCTTGAGCCTGCTCACCATTCGGTTGGATCATGGCTAATCCAACATTCCTCACATTCACTTTCCTGCCATTTCCAGTAACCTTTGATGTCCCCACTTATTAAGAATTTATCTGAGCCTTAAATATTTGCAAGGACTCTGCCCCCACAGCTCTCTGTGACAAGAAGTTCCAAAGACAGAGCCCTCTGAGTGAAGAAATTCCTCCTCACCTCATTCTTAAACTGGTGCACCTTTATTCTGAGACACTGCCATCTGGTCCGAGACTCTCCCATAAGGGTGAACATCATTTCAGGATTTACCCCATCAGGCCCTTTAATAATTCTATATATCAGTGAGATCATCTCACATTCTTCTAAATGCCAGTGAGTAGAGTCACAACCTGTTTAGTCTTTGTTCATAAGACAATCCCTTCATACCATGGATTATCTAGTGAACCTTCTCTGAACTTCCTCCAATGAAATTATATTTTTCCTTAAATAAGGGGACCTAAACTGCTCACAATACTCCAGGTGTGGTCCCATTAGCACCTTGTACAGTTGCAGTAAGACATCCCTACTCTTCTAGTCCAATTCCTTTGAAACAAGGACCAACATTCCATCAGCCTTCCTGCTGCACCTGTGTGCTATCTTTTTGAATTTCATGCACAATTACCCCCAAGTCCGTTTGAGTCGCAGCTTTCTGCAGTTTTTCTCCATTTAAATAATAGTTATTTTGTTCTCCCTTCCAAAATTAACAACTACACATTTTCCCACATTATACTCAAATTGCCAACTTTTCATCCATTACTTAACCTATTAGTATCTCTCTTTAAACTGTTTGTATCCCTCTCACAACTTGCCTTTCTATTTTTTTTATTGTCTGCAGATTTGGGTATTTGCTTCTTTCGCCCGAGTCATTAATATATATTGTAAACACTTACAGTCCCAGCGCTGATCCCTGTGGAACATTACTGGTCACATGTCACCAACCTGAAAAAGAGCCCCTTATCCCCATTCGATGTTTCCTGCCCATTAGTGAATTCTCTGTCCCTGCCAACATATTACCTCCGACACTGTGGGCTCTTATGACTTAACCTTTCAGTGAGGTACCTCATTGAATGTCTTTGCAAGTGAGTATAGAAATAGGAAGATAAGACAGGTGAATGTGTGGCTGGAAAGATGGTACAAGAGGGAGGGCTTTAGATACCTGGGACGCTGGAATGGGTTGCATCTGATCAGAACCAGGACTGCGTTCCTTGCAGGGGATTTTGATAGTGATGTTGGGGAGGGTTTAAACTAACTCCGTGGGGAATGAGAATGAAGACAGAAGATTAGAAAGTAATATCAATGTGCACAAAATCAGTTTACTAGAATAGAAAATAGTAAGTTAGTAGGTGAAATCAAAGTCATGTGGAATGGAATGAAGTCTAAATCACGGTTACACTACATGTATGTGAATGCATGGAATATTGTTAATAAGATTAGGGGTTAGAGGAAGACTTGTAAACTGTGAAGAGGATAATGTAGGATTTCAAAGGTTATTGATAAATTAGTTGAGTGTCAGATAAGCAGATGAAGTTCAATATAGAGAAGTGTGACATGATGCACTTTACAAAGAATAGAGTACAATAAGGGTAGTGTTCTAATGTGTGTAGAGGAGAAGAGAGAATTGGGCGTAGAGGAAAGACCTGCGTATACATGTGCATAAATCATGAAAGGTATTAGGAAGATGGAGAGAACTGTTAATAAAACGAGCAGTATTCTCAGTTTCATTAACATGGGAATGGAGTATAAGAGCAGGAGGTAGTGCTGAACATCTAGGATACTGATTAAACCTCAGCTGCAGTATTGTGTTTCATTCTGGTGCCACACAATGAGAAGGATGTGAATTAATTGGAGAGAGTGCAGCAGAGGTTTACAAGAATGGTTCCAGGGATGACAAAACTTCAGTTATGAAGTTAGATTGGAGACGTTGAGATTGTTTTCCATGGAGAGGGGAAGCTCAGGGAAGATTTCATAGAGATTTTCAAAATGGTGAGGAGTCCAGACAGAGTAGATAGGGAGAAACTTTTCTACTTGTAAAAGGTTTAACCACCAGAGGGCACAGTTTTAAAAAGTTCTGTAAAAGAAGCAAGTGCGAGATGAAAGCAATCTTTTTCACATTGTAGTGGTCTGGATTTAGAATGCCCTTCCAGGATGTGTGGTAGAAGCAGCTTTAATTGAGGCATTCCAAAAGGCATTAGATGATTATTTCAATGGAAACAATGTGTAGGGTTACAGAAAAAGCAGGAGAATGACACTAAGTCATAGTGCTCAGAGAGCCACTGCAAACACAAAGGGCCAAATGGCCTCCTTCTGCACCAGAACACTTCTGTGATTCAATGAAATTGTCTGCTATATTTCCTAACTTACAACCATGACTACACTTCATTCCTGTAAGCCACTAAATAGTTCTTAATTTGTGAAAAGGCAGTAAAAGAGTTGTCTTCTTGTCATTCCGTTTTAGATCGTTGAGACTTTGTTCCCAATTGTGAAAGACCAGAGGACTTGATCCAGAATATCCCACCTTGTGCAGTCAATTGCAGTGATATGTTTTTGATGGTTCCATGTTCATTTCAAAGCCCTGCGAATCAGCTTGATTTAGATGGTTTGTGTGTGTACCATCCATCCTTCATCCAGTAAGTGCCCTGTGTGTCCAATGGTTTGTTTACAAACTGGCCCTGTGGGACGTCCATGACAGAGAGCTGGAGTATCTGCAGAGAAGTACCAGGCTTGTCTGTGGGTAAAACAGAGAGCTCTCTGTCTGAAGTGTCCACAAGCAAATGTCAAGTCTGTATTTCAAATGAGGCTAAGGCTGTATGTACACCATGTGACCGACATTATTATGAAATGATCAGAGCTGCTATTTGGGTTTGATTGTTTGATTCCAGGGCTCCAGCATGCCAGGGATTTCTTTTTTTGCAAACCCCACCCCCCCCCCCCCCCACCCCAAACTTTGCACAAAGTTGTGCCAAGTCTCACAGACTTGCTTCTGTAGCAGCATTCCAACCTCTCCGCCTGCACGTGCTTCAGCAGCTTGTCCAAATGGAATGTAAGCGCTCAGTTATTGTAAATATCGACATTTACCACTGACTGTGCAGAATGTGGACCTCGCTCAGCCTCTCCACAGTCCACCTCTGCCAGGAAAGTCAGCATGTACTAAACCAGGATCACGGCCTGTGAAGGCTTGACTGTTTTCTCCGCCTTAGCAGCCATTCTGCAAGGCTGATGGCATCCCTATTTGACTTTGTTGGGCATGCCACTCGACCCTGTCCTGACACGGTGTCCATGCTTGCAGTTTTCCAGCTGGAATTATTGGGTAGGGAGCAGGAGGGAGCTGCTGGTTCAGCATAGAGTGAGAGTCAGAGCTGTCCATTATATGGCTGAGAATTGTGTTAAATGCAACCCTAGAGTATTAAACTAGTGTGTTAAACTAGAGTAAAGTAAACATGCCACCAAAATCACTTGCATAAAAAGTAGAAAGAATTTGCAGAGATATTGCTTCTGTCATATTTTAACAACAACCCAAAAGTGCTTTGTGGTCAAGGGATAACTGACCTGAAGTTGCATTTGTTTTGTAGACAGCTAATTTGCAGAGAAGTGTCCCATAAACTACATATCAGCTGAATGATCCTTGATTTACTTTTGGTGGAATTGGTTATACAAGGAATTTTTTCATCAAGGGTACTAGTAATACACTCTGCTCTAACACCATTGGCATTCTCGACCATTCACCTGAGCAGGTGACAGGGCTTCAGTTTAACAAAGATTAAAGAACATGTTTAGCTGTCTGCCTTGTACCAAGAAAATATTAGGGCATGTGTTACAACTAATATACTCAAAAGTGTGAAGTAAGGAAGTCTGCATAGTTCTGTATAACGGGTCACTTTGTTGCTTTCTGCAGTTAATTTTCTGGTAGCCAATGCTGCCAGACTCTAATATAGTAGATCCATCCTGAAAAATAAATGACTCTACATTAGCACAAAACCTCTGCCTCTGTGACCGCTCTCACAGGACAACTTCCCTCTACTCCAAAATAAATTGCTCTCAATATCTTCATATGTCAAACTGCTCTCTCTCACCCTCTCCCTCCCTTCCCCCCTCTTTGGTGCATCCTCCCAGCCTTTCTGTCATTTCTCACCCTGGCTTTCACCTTTTGTAATTTACCAGCAAACCCCTGCGCCTAACCTGCTTGTGCCCTCTTCATCTTTACATTAAGAATCTATCTGATGCTCTGCTTGATCAATTCTCCACTATGAAACTTTCCCATCACCCCAACCCTTCCCCCATGTACCCTCCTTGGTGCCCTTTGTTTAGTGCTAGGGGTGACTCCCGGGAGCTCTGGCTCTGCTTGAATTCCCATTACATGAATTCACTATGTTTTTATTAGCACAGTGACTTGTTGATGTGCTGGATTTGAGCATGAGGCCAAGTTTTCACCTCAGTTACCATAGTAATGTGAATACCAGGCTTTTGTCCGTTATTTTGTGGCTGTTTTTTTTAAGCAGCTTTTCTTTTAGGCATCGCCTCCATTCAGCCTGCAGTGTTAACTACACTGGGCAAAGCTCCAATGGCAGTGTACAGTAAGTACAGCTAGTTCCCACAGCCAGCAGAGGAACCTACTTGCTCAGACACTGATTACAATCTTACAACACAAGGGAGGCAGGACACTGGAACAGACAGCATGAATTAAAGCTGTTCAATCTTCTTCTTGAACGATGACCAATTCTGTTGCAGATTCTTACCCACAATAAACTTTATGCATCAAACAGATCCAGCGCACAGAGTTACAATACAATAGAAAAACTCAGCAGGTCTAGCAGCATCTGTGGAGACAAACTAGAGTTAATGTTGTGGGTCCAGTGGCCCTTCATCAGAACTCGGATTCATTAACTCTACTTTCTGTCCACAGATGCTGCCAGACCTGCTGTGTTTTTGCAGCAACTTCTGTTTTGTTTCTGATTTCCAGCATCCGCAGTTCTTTGGGATTTTTTTGTTACAAGCCAACAGGATCACTCAAACTGTATATCTGTCATGTTTGTGATCATGTCTGTGTTTGAATGTAGTATGTTTCTATATAATGTGAGAGTGCTTTACATGTTTGTGTATGTAAATATATCTGTGTATGGGCACCATTTTTTATACTGTATCAGATAGAGAGCAGCTCAAAGGAATGTGTAATTCAATCTAAGGGTTGCTGATTTACTCACTAATTACAGTGACAGCAAGCCCCAAGTATTCAGAGGGATTAAAGTTCAGTCCAACACACTGAAACTTCCTTTGTTTGCTACCCTTTTCTGAGATATTTCTGATGACTTGACTGACTTTTCAGTTAATCTTTCAGTCAAGCTGTGCGAATTCTTTCCTTTCATCTGGCTTTCTGTACTTGTTTCCACTATTTTTAATGATTGTGTTCCTGGACTAGTAACCCAGAGAGCTGCGTTAATGATGCAGGGAAATTCCATCATCACTGTTTCATAATTCCAATTAAGTTTTTTTTAAAAAACATCCCAAAGTAAAAACCAGTACAAGTAAAATTGACCATGAAACTATTGGATTATCATAAAATCCAACTGTTTTACTAATATGCTTGAAGGAAGGAAAACTGATAATCTTACCTGGTCCTGGACCATATGTGATTCCATCCCCTAAAAACATGGTTGCATTAATTCTCTGTGAAGTGGCCAGCAAACCACTCAGCTGTGTCAAGGAAGCAGGACCAGCAGTGCTTTTCCTTGGGAACTAGGATGGGCTTTAAATACCAGCCTTGCCAGCAATGTTCAAATCCCAAGACTGGAAAAGAATCTGCTTAAAAATGTTTGACGATGTTTTCATTGAGTGTAGAGAAAACTCCTTTCTCTGGCACAGATTCAAAATCATTAGCTGATGAGGAGAATATTTTTGTTCAGAATTGTCACTCCGTAGTTGATGGAAGCTGATTACATAAATACATTGAGAAGTCACACAACATAAGATTATAATCCAAACAGATTTATTTAAAATCACAATTTAAAACCTAATTGAAGGAGCAGTGCTCCAAAAGTTTCTGATTTTAAATAAACCTGTTAGACTATAACCTGGTATTCTGACTTTGTCTACTGTAGTCCAACATCGGCATCTCCACATGATAAATAAATTGAGAAGGGAAATAGATGCACATCTGATAATGAGGAATTTAGAAGTTTATGGACAAAAAGGCAAGGAGGTGCATTTGACAAAGCTCTTTCAAAAGGACAGTGCAGAAATGACTGACGAAATGGCCTCCTCTGCACTGTAAGTTTCCCAGGGCACCTAGTCAGGAGGCAGCTCATAAACTAACAGAAGTTGAACCCTGTGCTGAGAGTGCTCCATTTAACCATGACACAGAGCAGTCAGAACTTCAGTCAGGTGAATAAAATAACCAGAGAGCAGGGCATGCTGGAAATCAGAAAAAAAAATAGAAATTGTAGGACAAACTCAGCAGCGTCTGTGAAGAGAAAGCACAGCTAACATTTCAGATCCAGTGACCCTTCTTTAGGGCTCTGCTTCCACCCCACAACTGCTGCCAGACTTGCTGAGTTCCTCCAGCAGTTTCTGTTTTTGCGTCAGTTAGGAAGGTGGCTGTGCCTTCAGGCAATGTTAATCTCTACTCAGTGACTGAGTGTTGACAGCAGGCATGCTCCAACCAGCTCCTGAGTGCAGTTTATATTACACAGATCTCCTTTCTTGTGCTTAGCAAGGAATAGCTTCCGACGCTTCACAGCTAGATGTATTATGGTCAGAAATTCACAAACAATGACTTCCTGTGCCTCAAGACATGCCTTCATCTCAAACTCAACACAGTCCCACTGTACCAGTATGCTAGTTTCCCTTTATCATTACCATCATGCGACCTCATGTTAAATTGCCAACTGGTGCTAAAACAAACATGAAATGTCAGTTTCAAGTGGATGAGACAACTAAGACAGATCCCAGTGTTAAACAGTGACAGAAGCGGTCCCCACAGATACTCTATTCCAGTGTTTTAAAATGACATATCTGACCGCAACAGTACCGTACCCCAGTCTGATATACTGACAGACCTGTCCCCAGCAGTACCGTACCCCGGTGTTATATAGTGACAGACCTGTCCCCACCAGTACTGTACCACAGTATTATATAGGCTTCCTTTCTTTACTACAGACTCATCTGAGTGGAGAATGTTCTCCTGATGTCAGTTCTAAATGATCTAGCCCATATCCTGAAATTGTAACCCCTTGTTTTAGACACCCTACATGGAATGAATATCATGCTTGAATCCAGTCTCTGCAGCCCTGAGGGAATTTTATTCATTTCAGTCAGATCCCTCTCATTCTTCTAAACTCAGCGAATGCAGGCCCAATCTGTATCTCTCCTCATTGGGCAAACCTGCCATCTCAGGAATTAGCCTGATGAACCTTTGCTGCACTCCCTCTTTGGCAAGTTTATTTTCTTTGGTAAGGAAACCAAAACTGTGCCAAGTACTCCTCATGTGATCTCACTAAGTCTTTTGTAAACTACAGCAAAACATTCTTGCTCCAAAGTCAGATCTTTTTGCAATGAAGGTCAAAATACTTTAAGCCCACCTAACTGCTTGTTGCCCCTACATGCTTGCTTTCAATGGCCAGTGTACAAGGTCATCCCTTTGTACATCAATATTTCCCAATTCATCACTTTGTAATATTCTGTTGTTCCTGAAGTGGAAAACTCACACTTGCCCAGTATTCTGTGTCTGTCATATATTTGTCCACTCACGCAACTTGGCTTGGTCACCCTGAAGCCTCTGTACTTCCTCCTCACCACACACAATTCAGCAGCAAATATAGAAATATTATCAATAAATCCATCATGCAAATAGTCAATATTCATTGTGAATAGCTGGAACCCAGACACTGATTCATGTGTTACCACCAGTCACTGCCTCCCATTCCAGAAAAGACTCATGTACTTCAACTCTCTTTTTGTCTGCTGCCAATTCTCAATCCATGTCAGTATTTTATCCCCAATCCTGCGTGCTTTAATCATGCACACTTAAAGTTCCACATTAGAGTGGTACTATTATCAAAAACTTTTTAAAAATCCAAATACATCACATCCGCTGGTTTTCCCTTGTCTATTCTACTAGTTAAGTCTTCAAAAATTCTCCAGTAGGCTTGTCAAAGGTGATTTCATTTCCATAAATCCACGTTGATGTTTTCTAATCCCATTGATACTTTCTAAGTGTCTTGTTACCACATCTTTTATAACAGACTCGAGTATTTTACCCACTACTGATTATGCTGACTAGTCTGTAACTAGTTAGTGGCTGTAGTCTATAGTTAGTTCGTACATGTACGCTGACAACACCGAGTTCTACCTTACACCAACTCTTGACTCCACTGTTGTTAAATTATCAGCCTCTTTATCAAATATCCAGTGCTGGATGAACAGAAATTTCCTCCAATTAAATATTGGAAGACTGAAGACATTGTTTCAGTCCCCACTGCAAGCTCTGTTCCCTAGCGACTGACTCCATCCCTGTCCCTGGCAACAATTTGAGATTAAATCAATCTGTCGCAAACTTTGAGTTTGCACCACCACCTATTTCCACTCCAAACCATTGTTCAACTTGGCCGATGCTCCAGCTAATCTGTTGTTGTGTCTTCATTTTCACAATTCCAGTGCACTCGTGGCTGTTCTCCCACATTCTACCCAATGTAAATTTGAGATCATCCAAAGCTCTGCTGTCTTGTGGTTTAACTCACAGCAAGTCCCATTCCCCTGTCACTCCTGTGTTCTCTGATCTGCAGTGTGGCTCCTCCTTGTTTTCATCCTTGTTTTCAAATCTATTCACAACCTTGTCCCTGTATAACTCTGTAAACTCCTTCAGGTTAAAAAGCTTTGAGATTTCTGCATGCAGTTTAGGTGTCTTGCATATTCCCAATATTCTTCATTCTACCATTGGTGGTGGTGTCTCCAGCTATCCAGACCCGAAGCTCTGGAATTCAGACCAAAGTTTATCACACCTCTCTCTGCTCTTATAAGATAGTGCTTGAAATCTGCTTTTATGATCAAACTGTTGATCAAAGAGTTATTATCTCCTTTTGTGGCTTGCTGTTAAATTTTGACTAATTAACTCCTATGAAGGACTTTAAGACGTTCAATTATGGTGAAATTGCTATATGAATGCAAGTTGTTGCAGGAGGAGGGAAAATGATCATTCAGGATTCCTGCACTTGACCTCCATCCACTGACATGTGCTAAGTGGTGTATGTGTGTAGAAGTCACGCAAGATCAGAATTGGTTTGGGTTGAGGATCTCCATGTCTATGGCTGTGTGGCGGACAGTGTGCTAGCTTTTTCCTGGTCCCCTGGTGGTATCTATGATGCTAATACATCTTTTGTTTTCTTTGCAGCTTCTTTTTCGGAAAAAGTAAGGAACATGTCTCCTGATGACATCAAAATGCCACCCGAACCCATGGGGAGATGTTCTAACCACTTACAGGTATGAGGCACCAGCCAAGGGGTATAAGTCAGACTGCTGGTATTGTGGGAGAGTCAGATGGGGAAATGGAGTGTTGTGTGCTGAGAAACATTTCTTTGGGGCACATTATTATTTGTTCTCACAATCAGATTTGAAAATCAACAGCCAGTTTGAGTAGTGTGTAAATGCTTTTTGCAGGAGTGGCTATATGGTTCATTGAGAGTCATGTAAGCACGGTTAGGCTACATTAACCTACTTCCCTCTCATAATGAAAACTTAATTCCCACAAACCTTTCTTATCTAATTTCTTCTCTCCTGTTCTGCGGCCTAGTCCCGATAGTCTGCTGGTAATATGGTGGCCATGTGTGTGCTGGGATAGTGACTGCCAGACAACTGCCTTAACTTAAAGGGAGTATCACAGCTTAGCCCAAATCAGACTGATGTCACCATCAGTCACCAAGATCATTAACTCCATTACAGTGACATCATTCAATAACCAGGCTGGTCAACTGGTAAGAGAATCAGATTGACCTTGACCTTTCTTCATTCTTTCTGATGTTCCTAAACTCACCTGACTGTCTCCTTGTCAGGGAGCCACTTCCTTGGATCAGGAATGACAATCCCAGCTGATTTTATTCCCCACTGCCCCAGCTGGCTTGCCTAGAGTCTCCAGCATCAGTTAAAATGCCCCACCTCTGCTCACTCAGCACAGACCAAGAATTGGACCTGGGGCACGCTCTAATTTAATCACATGGTGTCAGTGGGGAGCCTTGAAAATAATCAAAACACAGAAATCAGACTCTCAAAACCTGACTGTCAGCCGTGCCATCAGCTGTCTGGGCCCTATACTCTGGAATTCTCTCCCTAAACTTTCTGTCACCTTTTTAAGAACCTCCTTCATACCAACCTCTTTAGTCAAGCTTCTGGTCATTTGTCCAAATGTTTCCTTTTGTATCTTGGTTGTAGATTGGTGTGATCCACACTCCTGTGCCTAAAGGCACTATATAAATGTAAGTGGCTGCTAATTGTTCTACTATGAAAACATTATAGCTACAGACAGCTTGGATTGTAGATTACAACTATTAAAATGCTTTAGGAGTGTCCGCCACATTCTTTCAGTCAACACTACCTAAACACACCCACAAGCTCCAAGGTTGCAATGTTTACAGTTGAGTAATAGTTTGGCCACTAGTGTATCAGGCAGGTATGGGTGTCTAAACATGTCTTATGATATCAGACACCCCTAATCAAAGTCAGTTTCTTGCAGGAATGGAGAGATTGCCATCATTACGCAGTCAACACATCGACAGATTTACAGGATAAAAACCAGAGTTCAGTGCTGGAAGACCTGGCACTAGCCATTTTGGCTGTGGAGCTCACTGAGTCGACCAGTGTATGGACTTGGTCCATTCCCAAGCAAAGGTTGCTCAGGATTGGGGAGACTGCTGTAGAGCATCCTTCCCTAACTCAAGAATCACTTCCATTTGAAGAAACTGCCTACAAGTTTATTTGCTTCTTGCCCCCCCGTGCTTTGCAGTAAGAATTTGTATTTGGGTTAGAAAGGTACAGAATCAACCCAGGTTTCTGTTGCTGATCATGGTGCAGCAGAAAGTGTGCAGTGCTGCAAAAGATACATAGGTGACTGAGAGATTAGGTTGTTGTTGGGATTAACTTTGATGCTGTCTGACCTCCAATGAGGCAGAGAAGGCCCTGGCCCAGATTGAAGCCAGGGTTAATCCCAGGAAAACTTTGTGCATGTTGGTGGTCCCTTGGCATTGAGGAGGACAGCTATTGGGCTAGATGATTCGGTTAATGACCAGTGAACTCGAGTTTAGATTCACAAATTTTTCTGCAGTGGAGGGTCCTTGTTGGTGTGTGGAAAATCGCATTCGCAGCCCTGGGCTGGCTTCCTCCTTGTTCCTCTGCCATTGCTGAGGCTTGACATTGTTTGGACCTTGATGGGTCAGGAGATGCCATGCTGAGCAATCAGCAGCTTTCAATTCCCAGTCAGTGATATTAATATCTCTGTGCTTTAGAGCAATCTTGAATGTATCCTTATTCTTTATCCTTTGGCCACCCTTTGAACTGTGGCTAACAGAAAGCTGGGAAAAAGAACCTACTGACGGAGGCAGTTCCAGACACAATGGTCTGCCCATTGGAGTTGGCTCTTAAGGAGCAGGGCTTCAATGCTGGTATGCAACTTCACAGAGGACTGACCTGTTTGTCCAACAGTCCTTCCATTGAGCACCAGGATTGGATGTAGGTACTGCTGCTGAAAACTCTTGAGGATCTCAGTGTCACATTTGGTAGATGGCCCAAGTTTCACTGCAGTTAGAGGAGGGTGGTCAACAAAACAGCCCTATACACCAAGACCTTTATTGATTTTCAAAGGTCCCTCGGCATGTACAGGGAAACTGTCAAATTACCCACTGAGTGTTGATCACTGCTAGTTGTTCCACTGTCTTCGCAGGAGAAAATTCAGAAGCTGTACGACAGAAAGCTAAATGAAGGCCTCGACATGAACAACATCATTCAGAGAAAAAAAGAGTTCCGCAACCCCAGGTCTGTACATGGACTGAATTCCAGTGTGAGTCTGAATCCTTGAGAGCAAAGGGAATCAGCAGGGTTCACTGCTGTCTGACTATAGCTTAGAGGATGGTCACTGCTGAATAATTGAAGGACTCAGTTCTGTCTGACTGTAGCTCAGAGGAGGGGTTACTACTTTCTGATTTAGAGGAGGGGTCATGGCTGTCTGACTGTTGTTTAGAGGAAAGGTCAGTGCTATCTGACTGTGGTTTGCAGGAGGGGTCACTAGTGTCTGGCTGGTGTAGAGAAGGGATTACCTGTACCTGCCTCTAGCAGAAAAGTCACTGTTTTACTGTGGTTTAGGAGAAAGATCGCTGCTCTCTGACTGTGATCTTGAGGTTAGGTCACTGCTGTCTGAATGTGGCATACAGAATGGGTAACTACTATCTGACTGGTTTAGAGAATGAATTGTTAATGTCTGACTGGTTTAGAGAATGAATTGTTAATGTCTGACTGGTTAAGAGAATGAGTCACGAGTGTCTGGCTGTAGTTTAGAGGAGGGACAACTGCTGTTTGAAAGACATAGAGGAGAGGACATTGCTGAATTACTGTAAATTAGGACAGGGATCACTGCATCCGACTGGGATTTAGGGAAAGGATCACTGTTCTCTTGATTGGGATTTATGGGAGAGGTTACTGCTGCCTGATTCCTGTTGTGATGGGGCAGTTGCCTTAGGAATTTACTATACTTTCATTGCTCTGTTGGATTATTTGATTTCTGTACAGTTGATGCCTTGCTAAGCTTCTTGCTCTGTCTCTTTCAGCATTTATGAAAAACTGATCCAGTTCTGTGGCATCGATGAACTTGGTACAAACTACCCAAAGGTAATGTTCAGCTCATCAGTACAGATATTGCAGACAGTTTACACTGTATCTCAATTCCCTTGATTGAAAATCTTGGATAATGGCAACAGACTCTCAGAGGATTCAATAAGGCATGGTCAAAATAAAAATAGTATGAGATTAATCAGGAAATGAGGATTTGGTGATAGAGGCCTGTGTTTAAAAGTTTCAGGGTTAGATGAGTGACTTGGGGAGATGAGATGTTCCTCAGGATAGGGAAACTCAAGTTGGGAGATTTCTTGATGCATGAGAGGATGTTTCTCCTTGTGGGAGAGACTAGAACTAGGGAACGCAGTTTAATAATAAAGGGATCACCCATTTAAGACTGCAATGAGAATTCTTCTTTCTCAGAGGGTCGTCAGTCTTTGGAACACTCTTTCCCAGAGAGTAGTGGAAACTTGATTATTGAATATTTTAACAGCAGAGATAGGTAGATTCATGACTAACAACGATGTCAAAATTAGGGATAGGCAGGAAAGTGGAGTTGAGGCCACAATTAGCTCAGCTACAATCTTATTAAATGGTGGAACAGGCTGAAGAAGCAGATTCCTATACTCATGTGTATGTTTGTCCATTTCTGTATCCAGAGCATTGAAATTAACCAAGGAACAGTTAGGAAAGGCTACTCCACAAAAACAGAGAAAGTTTCCGTGTGAATGAGAGGTCACTTGTGCAAGCGAGATCTCTTTCTTCATCCAGTTTAGAAAACATTTCTTTTTATTGTTAGATGAGAGATTTTCTGATTTGGCTTCTAGACTTCAGTCCAATGAGCCTAAGAGCACAATGTCCAATGCTGTATCCCTGTATGTTTAACATGTGACTTTCTCCACAGGACATGTTTGACCCCCATGGATGGTCAGAGGATTCATACTATGAGGCTTTAGGTAATGTTTTATTAGAAACCATAGCAAGCACAGCCTAGCCTGCACATGTGTGTCTCAGTCACTTTCAGTATATTGGCAATGCCAAATGTTGGCCCATTCTCAACCCCCATTTCCTTCTCTTGCAGCCAAGGCTCAGAAAATAGAAATGGATAAAATAGAGAAAGCCAAGAAGGAACGGACAAAGGTGAGTGAAGCCTGGGCTGGACTGCACCATCGGACAGGAAATGGCAAGGCCAGCTTCAAACTAAGACATCATTTCCATGGCCACAATAATGTGCCTTAGTCCCAATACCAGTACATTCAGCTGTCCATATACTTGTGGGTTGAACATTACCCAAGGCTGGTACTAATGCCCAAACTTCACTGGTAACCCTCTACAGTATCATTTATCAGGCTGTTCAAATATGGTAGGGTGCATTAGTGTCCAATCCTATCGTCATCTGACATCCATACAGACACACTTCCCAGGAATTCCAGCATTACTGGATGGTGATCAGGAACTCAAAAACCCTCACTACCAAACCAGCATTACAAGTGAAGCCTTTGGATTACTAACATCAAGTTCTATCACTGATGGTGTCATAGTCAGCTGAGGGTTTAAGATCTTTAAATCAGGATCTTTTAGACTCCCTTTGTTTCAGAGCCTCCCTCCCACTGACCCAGAAAGCATTTCTCTTCGTGCCTGGATCTGTAAATTGCCTCATCAGAGGCAGTTGCTGCTTCTCCCAGTTCTCAGAAGACAACAGAATAACAAAACATTAGACCTTGCTTTGAACTTTAATTGCTGAGTAAAATTATTAAATGTTAGAAGAACCCACATGTAGTGGCTGTAACACAGCGTTTTATTTTTGTAGTGGTTGTTGCTAGCTCTTCATGAGAAAACAGATTAGATTTAACTTGCAGAATAGTTCCATAGTTGAAGGGAAGTTAAGAAAAGGGTATTTGTTTTGGAGCTTCAAAGGAAGTTCTCTAATTTGAAAAAAATTATAGTTTCTAAGTTCTTTCAAAGCTCCTTAAACTCTTGTATCTTAAATTACTGTCATTGGTGAGTTGTAACTCCACATATTGCCATATTGTCTATCCTTGGCATAAAATCCAGAAAAAAAAAGCCTTTGGTGCACTGCCAAGAAACTCAATTCGGCAATTGCTTTTAAGTCCCCTTCTATAAGAGGCACTGAACAACATGCCACATCCCATTTAAATTATGAAACAAGAAATCCAAGTAATTGCTATAACTGAAAACCTGCTTATATATTTGGAATAGACTGTTTATTCTAATTCCTTGAGTAGTTAAAATGATAGAACATCACAATCTTTAAACTACACTCTTCATTTGTGGGTCACTTATAAGTACAAGCAGAACCAGTACTGTAAAAGCAAAATAATGTGCATGCTAGAAATCTGAAATAAAAGCAGAAAATGCTGAGGTCAGCATGCAATCCCTGATGCCTCAAAGGAAGCAGTTTGTTTTCTGCTAAAATGTCATATGTGGAGCGGCAAACTGAGTAAGTTTCACGGAACCTGTTGAATCAGCTGAACAGGGATTTATGCAAAAAGCAAGAGACGAAGAACGTAGTTGAGAAGCTCTTTCCCTATCTGCTTTAAGTCTGTTACAATCCCAGTACACTAAAAGAATAAAGTCCTCCATTACATCCATGCTATAGCTCTTGTGTCTTTCTGCAACTCGCCTGCAGATTTGCTCTGCTATATCTTTGCCACTTGTTGATAGCCTACAGAACATACACAGTTGTGAGATTCCACCTCTTAATTTATTTCTCATATTTTTGTTAGATTGAATTTGTGACCAGAACAAAAACAGGAACCAATACCAGCTCTGGCACAGGCACAACAACCACATCAAGTACAACCGTGGCAGGTAACTCAAGATGATGGGGACACATTACAAATGGGCGTCAGTTCACCATGTATGCAGCAAGCAGGGCTGGCGATGCAGTCAGCACTTCTGCTGCAAGCAGATCTCCTCATTGACTTGCCTTCTCTCCTTCGTCTCCACAGATTCTCAGAAAAGGAAGAGTAAATGGGACTCCGCAGTACCCGTGACGACAATAGCTCAGCCAACAATCATCACTACTACTGCAACACTGCCGGGGGTCGTCACAGTAACAACCAGTGCCACTGGGGCAAAAACCACGGTCATCTCAGCTGTGGGCACCATTGTCAAGAAAGCTAAGCAATGAGCCTAGGCCAGGAGCACAGTCTCTGAACAGTTGCAGAGCTCAAGGCCCTGTGGGACCAGACTCATATTCAAGAACTTATTTTCCCTTCCTTGCAGCTACTAACCTCAGCTGTGTACAGCTGGGTCATAAACAGCTTGAAACAGTCCTTCACTGCCCAATTTGGGGTCCATCATGTCCCATAAACAGTTAACTTAAAATACATTATACAACCTGGGGAGTAGTGGCTGGAATTTCAATGCTGAAAGGTCTGAACTGTATATATTTATAGTAATGTGTAACTGACCTGAGGGGATTGAGGGGTGAAATAGGTTCGCTGGACATGGGGAGTGAATTTGGGTTTTTTGGGGGGAGGGGAGGGGGCAACGCAACAGGTCATCTGGTGATCACTAAGATCCAGAAATCAACTAAATGTGTCTGGATACTGATTGTGCTTTCTGTCGGTCTCGTACTGTAGGCTGTTGCACTTGTGTTGTAAACTGTGGATGAGTAAACACACACTGCACACTCGTGTATGATTATGACGAAGCATTGTAAACTGCTGGCAGTGTGGAAACACAAATAAAAGCTTCTTACTTTCTTGTTCGTCTGAAACTGTACCTGTCTTCTACAGAGGCTGTGATCTGGTCTTCGTCAGAATTGTTAAGATTTTGTTTTTTTTTTGACAGTTCTCTGTATTACTGTTTGAATTGTCAGCTATTACTGGGATGTTACTGAGAGTTTTATAGAGACCCACCCCAAGTGTGAGAGTTCAGACAGAGTACTAACAGGCTGTTTGATTCTGGGAGCCAACACAACTGAGTCCTCACTTGGTGCCAACATACACACTCACTCCAGCAGGGTGAAGGAGATATTGCAGGCTTCTTTTACCCCTCCTTGGCCTAGTGGCACAAAGGGGAACTGCACTCTCTTCCTATTCGAACTGGGATCAGGTAACTTCATTCAGGCCAGGAATTGCCCCTGAGACTGTCTGGTCAGTGGCACACATGAGAACATGGGAATTGCTAAACTATAGAAGACCAAGATTTGTCTTCTGCACCGTTTAGCATTCTGGTAGTCACTCAGCACAGTGCTATAATGTTATTGATTAACCACAAAATCAGCCTTGATCATTGATTGAGACAGGAGGTGAGGAAAACTCTAATGGTGAAGAACTTTAAATCATAGTTCTAAAGTAACCCATTCCTCACAATCCAATACACTCATGTCTCAAATTCCTCAAAATAGCACTTTCTGAAAGAAATTCTATCAGACTTGAATCTTAATGTGTTAGTATCAAAATTGTCCACCATTATGATAGAAAGTATGCTCCTTAGATTGACCTTTGAATTTACTCACATTATGTAGAATTCCAAAAGTAACTTTGGTTAATGGACAGAAACAGAGACTAAGATTACAAAGAAAGAAACCATTTTTAGTCATCCATTCACCCCTTCAATCATTATGGTTGCTCTTTTGGTAATGCATTTCTCCACAGAGCTGTGTATGTTTGAGGTCTGACATATATAGAGTCAGAGATGTACAGCACAGAAACAGACCCTTCAGTCCAACTCATCCATGCCAACCAGATATCTTATATAAATCTAGTCCCATTTGCCAGTATTTGGCCCATATCCCTCTAAACCCTTGCTATTCATACACCCATCCAGATGCCTTTTAAATGTTGTAATTGTACCAGCAACCGCCACTTCCCCTGGCAGCTCCTTCCATATACGCATCATCCTCCACGTGAAAAAGTTGCCCCTTAGGTCTCTTTTATCTCTTTCCCCTCTCACCTTAAACCTATGCCCTCTAGTTCTGGACTCCCCCACCCTGGGGAGAAAACCTTGCCTATTTACCCCTGTCTATGCCCCTCACGATTTTATAAACTTCTGTAAGGTCACCCCTCAGCCTCCAATGCTCCAGGGAAATTAGCCCCAGCCTATTCAGCCTCTCCCTGTAGTTCACTCTGTGCTAACAGATATCTGGATCAAGTCCCTGTTTAAATGTTACTGAAGCTGTGTTAAAAAGTTCTTGCTCACTGTTGTCTTCACTTGTGGGAAAGGAGATGACCACTTCCTTCAGTCCTGGGAGCTGTGCAATCATCCTCAACACTCACCACCCAGCCACAAATGATGGAGGAGGAGTGGCTGCTGTGACCACCCAGTGGGCTCACCAACTCTGTTTGAGTGGTTCAGTCCTGCCCAGCTTTGAATGCAAGGGGGAAAATAAAACTGCTTTTTATTTGTGATATATGATGTTATTATTGAACCAGTATTAAAGTTCATAATCATCTCTGAATTGCCTATGTTTTTTGTTTAATCTTTAATATACAAGAGGAGGCAATGCAGACAAGGGATTTTTTAACCAGAATACAATGCAGTGGGATAACCAAGCTTCAAAATGCTGGAAATGTTCTGTCTTCACCTTTTCTTGTGGACACTATGAAAGAGAAACAATTCATTTATACTGTACATGATCTAAGGATGTGCCAATATGTGGTAATGTAGAGGAATGCAACAAGATCCCTCAGCCAGCATTGTCATGACCAGAGAGAGTATTATCTTTCATAATATTAATTAATACATATTGGTCAGGACACCACGAGGAGCTCTCCTGCTCTACAGGTAGTGCCATGGGATCCTTTATGTCTGGGAAAGCATGTTGGCCCCCTGTTTAATGCCTCACCTGAATTACTTGCACGAACAACAATGCAGAACTTCAACATTAAATGCAAGGAGTTTGTGGATTTTGTTGCCATAAAGACTCGGGCCATTTTATCAGTTGTTTTTGCCATCTCCCCACTTCCACTAGCCAATGAGCCAAACATCCTTTAAAGGGTCCCCAGTTCCAGTCCTGAACTTGCATCATTGTCTCATTTCTATCCTACCTCAAGCCACTTCTGCGATCACCTTTACCATGGGACCCACTTCCTGCTCACTCAACCCCATTGTCACTAAACTACTTACCATCTAATTTTCACTCTGGGCTTCTAATGTTAGCCAATATTGTTAACAGTTCTGTCTATTTGGGTATTGTCATTTTCTCCATTAAATGCCGAATCATCAATCCCTCATCAAAAAAAGAGCCGTTGACCCCATGTCCTTGCAACATATCATCCAATCTCCAACCTCCCTTTCCTCTCCCAAATCTTTGAAAATGTTGGCTCAGAGGTCTGTGCCCATGTTTACTGGAACTCCATGTTTGAATCTCTCCAATTAGGTTTCCACCTCTGCAACAATACTGGTAAAGATCTTTAATGCTTAAAAGTTACAACTGACCTGTGACTTTGACAAAGATAAACATTTCATTCCTGAGCTGTCTGCAGTTTTTAGCACAGTTGACCACACGATCCTCCTCTGCTATGTCTCCAGCTGGGTGGAGCTACTCTCAGCTAACTCTGACGACAGCAATGAGAAACACTCGCAATGACTTCTCTTCCTGCCCCTTCACGTTATATCTAGTATTCTCCAAAATCTGCCCTTATCTGCCTCCTAGTTCTCAGCTATGTGTTGCCCCATCCCCAGCAAGATCATCCAAAAATTCAGAAAGAGTTTTCACACTCACAACACCCAGCTATATCCCATTTCCAACTCTCTCAGCTCCTGTACTGTAGTTAAATTATCACACTACTTATTTGACATCAAGTGAAAAATGAACAGAAATTCCTTCTGATTAAATATTGAATCCCTACAGTGTGGAAACAGGGCCATTAGCCCAACAAGTCCACATAATGTGCACTATGGACAATTTAGCATGGCCAATCCACCTAGCCTGCACATCTTTGGACTGTGGATTGAAACCAGAGCACCCGGAGGAAACCCACACAGACATGGGCAAATGTGCAAACTCCATACAGACAGTCACCCAAGGGTGGAATCAAACCCAGGTCCTTAGTACTGTGAGGCAGCAGCGCTAACCATTAAGCCACCATGCCGTGATTGGAGCAGTTCTTCCAATGAAGGCAAGTGTGCCAGACACCTTTACCACCCTATCTACATGCGATGCAGCTTTCAAGGAAGTATGAACCTGCACCCCTCAATCTCTCTGTTTAACAACGCTTCCCAGGGCCCTACCATTAACTGTGCAAGTCCTGTCCTAGTTTTTCTTACTAAAATGCAACTCCCCTCACTCATCTAAATGAAACTCCATCTGCTATTTCTCGGCATATTAGTCCATCTGATCAAGATCCCTTTGTACTCTTAAGTAACATTAATTCATTATCCACTATACCACCAAATTTGGTGATAAAGAGATTGATATTGATATTGACCAATATTCATAAATTACTTTTTTTAAAAAGATTTTACATAGAAAATAAATCTGCTGATTTTCAGCTTGGCTGATCATGTTTGCTACCAATCTTAGTAAATAACCCTCCCACTTACCTCCATTTAATTTCTTCACCCTGTGACAATCTGGCTCACATTCTCTGTTGCTCCTAGCCCCATTTCTTACTTCTGATCCTCCAGGTGCAGTCTCAACTTCTTCCAGCCCTCTCACACTGAGCCAAGGCCCTGGAGATGAGCCGTTCAAGACAGGTGAAACAGCTTTAACTTGCAGAAGGTGATTTGTGAATACCCATATACATCTCGCCCTCCCAACCACTCTTTCTTCTTTCAAGACTCTCTTAAAACCTATCTCTTTGACTAAACTTTTGGTCATCTGCCCTGATCCAATCTAATCTGTCTTGGCATCTAATTTTACTCCATCATATTCTTATGAAGTGCCTGAGGTATTTATTATATTGAAGGTGCTTTCTTGAGTTTTTATTTGTATATAAATAGTCAAGTTTAGTCATAAAAATCTTTTTTTTGTATTTTTATTTCTTTTATTTTACTGTATGCAGAATAACCTGACACCACCACACTTTACTCTGTTTATCTTTTTTTGTATTCACTCATGCAACATTGTTGCTGGCTGGAATTATTGCCCCTCCTTAGTTGTCCTTGAAAAAATAGCAGTGACCTGCCTTCTTGAACCGCTATAATCCAGTGCTGTAGGTAAATGCACAATGCAATTGTGCTCTACGGTCTGTTCCACGAGACACCCACCAAACAGACAACCAAGATAAACATCAACTGAGCCTGAAGGACCATCAATACTGTGAAAAGTGCTCTTTGGTCTTCTAGTGTAAAGAGGTGACCTCGACCAAGTGTTGCAGACTGACACATTCCAAGACTACGTGATGAAGGATGCAGTAGAAGTTTGGGAGAGCTGCTGCCAAAGCATAGTGGAGAAAGACCACCATCTAAGGTCTTTCTGCCAAAGTTTAATGAGGGTCTGTCCAGTTGTCTCAAGGTGAATGTAAAAAGTAGAAAATGTATTTGTCTCTTGCAACTATAGAGAAGCTCTGAGAAATGTTAAAATTCCAATGTGTTGCTTTTTCCTTCTCTCTGCAAAGACTGTACAGAACTGATTTAGAACATTGGTATGTACTTATGGAAGATTTTATGAATAAAGTATATTTTTGAAATAAAAAGAATCTCTCATCTCAACATGTGCTCAAGCCCTACTACAGAGAGCTCAGTACAAAATCCTGGCGACACTTCAATACCATACTGAAGCAGTACTGCACAGTTCAGAGGTTTTGTCTTTCTGAAAAATTGTGGCCTCAGATTTTCCCTCCAATAGAATATTCAAAGAAGGGAAAGGGAGTTTCCAGATGCTGTGACCAATATATATCCTTCAACAAACACATACCAAAAAGGAACAAGACTACAGGGTGTAGAGCTGGATGAACACAGC
>NC_063354.1:45619471-45639607 GCF_021869965.1 Rhincodon typus | reverse complement strand
CTTGGCCTGCTGTGTTCATCCAGCCCTGCACCTTGTTGTCCCCGAGGAAAACTTTATTTTTATCTTCCGTTGTCCTATTTTACTTATCTTTCTGTGCAAGTAGTTCTTCAGCCTTTTGCTTTTCTTGGTTGTGTCAGGCTTCAGTGTATTTTTTGAAAGGGATCTACTTTCTCACAGTATAAGCATTCAGTTTTATAAGCTAGGCACTGTTTACATTTATAAAGTTTCTTTGCTCGACAGCATTGTGTCATGGTCGGGGGCATAAAGAAAAGCCCCAAAGGAAACGGTGTTTCTTTCTACATTTTCATTATTTTTGAAATTTTCATTTCAAATTTGTTCCTTTAAAAAACACTGACAAAATTGCTGGACTCATAAGTGGCCAAAACTAATCACATGATCATAATTTCTGAACCCCTTCATTGTATAGACATCCCAGTTAAAGCTGACAGAAAGTCTTGATGAAGGGTCTAGGCCCGAAACATCGACTCTCCTGCTCCCCTGATGCTGCCTGACCTGCTGTGTTCCTCCAACTCCACACTGTATTGATCATTTTCTATAGATTGCCTTGGGTAGAATTCCAATGAGTGAGTACATTGCAAAGTCTACCTCTGTGCAACATACCTAGAATATAATGCTGCATTGGTTGGGATGAGTGGTTTTCCTGGCTGCATGGGGTTTCTGAAGGTGCCGGTGCTATATTGCTGCAGTAAATGAGTATGATGTCTAATTGTCATATCTACTGCAACTTGTAATGACAAAAATTGTTTAGATGATATCTAAATATAAATAATATACAATATATAACACCTCTACAATACCTCCAGTACTTCAGTAACTTGAAATATAGTGTGGGGCTGTTTTCCAGGAAAGCTCACAATTTGTGCACAGTAAGATCCCACAAAAAATGAAATTCTTACAACGACAAGCAAAGGATACTAAAGCACAGAAACAGGTCCTTCAGCCCACCAAGACTGCGCTGACACATGATACTTTCTAAACAAAAAACCTTTTGCCTCTACACAGCCTGTATCCCTCTATTCCCCACCTATTCATTATTCTATCAAGATGCTCATAAACGTTGCTGTTGCATCCGCTTCCACCGCCACAGCGCATTCCAGGCACTTACCACCCTCTGTGCATCAATTTTCATATGCTATGCCCCAACCAATGCTATATGCCTTCTTGACCACCTTGTGTTGCCAGTTTCAGGGAACTGTGGATGTGTATGCCTAGATGCCTCTCTATGTTGATGCTACTATGGGTTCTGCTATTTACTGTATAACTTCCCTCCTGCATTAGATCTTCCAAAATGCAACAGCTCGCATTTGTCTGGATTAAACTCCATTTGCCATTTCTCCACCCATGTCTCCAGCCTATCTATATTCTGCGTATCCTCTGGCAATCCTCCTCACTATCTGCAGCTCCTCCAATCTTTGTGCAGTGCGCAAACTTACTAATCAGGCCATCCATATTCTCCTGTAAATCATTTATACGTATATTACAAATGACATTGTCCCAGCACTGATCCCTGTGGAACACCACTGGTCACAGATCTCCAATCAGAAATACGCCCTTCCACCGCTACTCTCTGAATCCTATGACTAAGTCAATATGACTTAGCTTGAACCTGATGTTTCGGTGATATTGATTGATAGATATGCTTTGAACAGGACTCCCCTATTTGACTGGCGCCTGATGGAATCTTTTGAAGCCCTTCGGGGGTCTCCAACAGCGCAGTACCCCTTGAGCACTGGCCCGGAGTGCCAGGCTGTATTGCCAAGCCTCCTCCTGGAACAGCGTGTGGCCGGGACTTGTGTGCATTTTGAGCAGGCGGTTGGCAGAGGTTTCATTGAGTGTGTGGCCCGGGGCAGGGGGAGGAGCTGTGCCCTGCTCTTGTCCCGGCAGGTGAGTGTGTGAGGGAGGGAGGGAATGCTGCAGTTAGTCAGAGGCTGACGCTGAGCCCACCTCACCAGGTACATACCTGCACCGACACAGAGAGAGAGAGAAAAAAACAAGCTGCAAACTCCAGCACCGACTCTATTCGGGCTGTAGTCCGCCAGGAGATTCAGAAACTTCTCCAAGTGCAAAGGAATTAACTGGATCCCTTTCAGTATTTAACAAGGTTACAGCAGCCGGGCCGATCATCCACTGGAGGTAGGTGAATGCAGTAGTTTGTGGGGTGTGGGGGGGAACTGGGAGTTCAGCTGCAAACACCACCCCCCCCCAAAAAAAACCCGCAGGAAAGGGGCTGGGAAAGTGGAGCTCAGGGATTCAGGGCTCAGGTACCTCCGGCAGCCGGGATGGATGGGCTTAAACATTGACCAGTTACAGTCTGTAACCGCCCACCCCACGCCTCCCCGTCCCCCCACAGCCCCCATCCCACAGCGACCCAGAGGCCGAGCATAGGTACCCGCAGGAGGCGCCCTGATCCCGGGGGATCGCATCCTGATCCCGAGAGTTTGCACCCTTATCCAGGGGGATCGCACCCTGATCCCGAGAGTTTGCGTCGTGATCCCGGGGATCGCACCCTGATCCCGAGAGTTTGCACCCTTATCCAGGGGGATCGCACCCTGATCCCGAGAGTTTGCACCCTTACCCAGGGGGGTCGCACGCTGATCCCGAGAGTTTACACCCTTACCCAGGGGGATCGCACACTGATCCCGAGAGTTTGTACCCTTACCCAGGGGGATCGCACCCTAATCCCGAGAGTTTGCATCCTCATCCCGGGGGATAGCACCCTGATCCCGAGAGTTTGCACCCTGATCCCGAGAGTTTGCACCGTGATCCCGAGAGTTTGCATCGTGATCCCGGGGGATCGCACCCTGATCCCGAGGGGATTCCTGTCCAATCCCGACAGGTTCGCACCCAAATCCTGGAGATTCCTGTCTAACCCCGGGGGGTGAAATCCTGCCTGGTCCCTCTCTCGGACAGTTCTCCCGGATTTGCCGGCTTAGAAGGGAGCGATGTTTCCGAGGTGTTTGCGGGATTCGGAATATTTCAGGAAGATCTTTGTATTTGCTGCGGGGGTGTGGGTGGGGGGTTAGAGTTTGCTCTCGGTGAAGCCGAGCCTCCGCCCACAGCCTTTAGCGCACTGTCCCCTTCCCTCCCCTCCAGGGGTCGCTCACTGGGAAGGGAATGGACTGGGGACCCATTCACTGGGATAGGAGGGTGTTGGATTGTGGATCATGGTGGGGGGGGGGGGGGGGCAGGTTGGAGGGTATTTGGTGTAGGTGTCACTTACAGAGTTGGGTAGGAAAGTGTTGGGTCGGCGGGTTACTCAATGGGATAGAAGGGTATTGGGTCAGATACTGAATGCAGTATAAGGCTGATGGGACTAGGTTAACTGTGAAAATTTCCATTGGTTCAGAATTTTTGACAGAAGGTGAATGTTTTCTGAAACTGACAGGAAGTTTGCAATTTCACTGGAGATATTGAATGCAGTATAAGGCTGGGCCTTCCCTCCAAGTTGTGTCACACACCATGTTTCTTCCTCCCCCTCCACTGGGCAGTAGTGAGAGGGTTTGACTTTCCTCATGATTCCCTGCCAACGTGAACCTTATCCTATCCTTAACTGGCACATAGACATTGTAGGAGCAATGGGCTGGACATAAAACTTTGACTGGCATCCATGGCTTTCCACAGCAATGGATAGAACTTACATTCATTAGAAACCTTTCTGCACCACGGGGACAATGGGCTCCTCCTGTGCTGTAGGATTCACCAGTGATTCTTATCAACAGTTCAGGTATATTAAGGTATTTCAAAGCCAGTTAATGCTTTGAAATGATGGTTATTGTTAAATGTAGGAAAAGGAAGATGGCAGAGGTGCAGTTTGAGGTACAGTTCCACTGCAGCTAACAACCCTCACCCAAGTGACCAGTTATTTTGGGGATGTTTCTTGAGAGATTCTTGTGGGGCACGAATCCAGAACATTCTAGCTCAGAGCGAAAAGTATGACAGTGACAGCTGAGCCCAGTCATACTGTCCCTGTTACTATGCTGGCCCAGATCAGCACATTCATCACAGATTGGGGTTGAATATAGAGCATTTTGGTTTGCACCTTGCAATGTTAATCTATTGTGAAGCTATCATCATCTCTTTCATTTAGCACCGCATGAGTGACTGCTTCTGTAATATTTATTTGGAAAACTCACTCTGTTTTAACAGCTTGGATTGCTCTGAATCTGTCGATTTTCTGCTCAACCCATGTTCTATAGCTTATTGGTGATCTTTATACTCCACGGTTCCATTTGTAGGTTATAGTTTCTTCTCAGTATGTAAACCACACATTGTCAATTTGTTTGTATAGTACAGTGTCCGTTCAGTTCTGATTCGCCAGTTCATCCCTGAAGAAGACTCCCTGCCACTCTTTGAAAGATCACATTTGTCTTCCTCTTTTATTTCTGATTGGTTAAAACTTCTTCCTGTCACTCTTGTCTTTTTAAAGAGTAACAAACTATCGCTGAGGGATAAATATTCTCTCTGTAAGAGGTTAAGATCTATCCAAGAGATAAAGATCACTCTCTAAATATATAAGGAGCAAAAACCTTTCTACCTACAGATGACAAATTCTGTACCTGGTGAAGATTTTCTCTCTAAGGGGTGAAAATGTCAACAATGAGCATCTTTCTCTCTGAGTGTTAAAGATTCCATCTTTCATGAGCGTTAAATTGTTCTCTCCCTGTCTGCAGTATGGTGATTGCGAAGACACTGTACCTTTGCCTCCGCAAGCTGGAATCAAATCTGTGTGATATAGATAGACACACACTTCCACTTTCTGTGAACTGGGGACATTCTCCAGCTGTGTGCTTGGGCAGGTTCTATCCTGTCTCCCAATGAGTGGAGTTCAGCTGCTGCTGTCTGCACTCGTTCAGAGATGAATAATGTGAATCACAGAAACATGCACTATGCTGAATTAACTGGATAAATGTTTGAGCAATACAGATAGGCCTCTCCTCAGCAAATCCAAAAACATAAAAAGCAATAATAAGAATATGAGAAATAAAAACTGGAGCCTGTACTGCCAAAAATACACCACTAGCCCCTCTTTCCAGCACTAGGCCTATTGTCTTGAATGCTATGACACTTTAAAGGCTCAGCCAAGAACTGTTTAAAGGTGCTGAGGTTTCTTGCCACAATTACCTGTCCAGGCAGTGCATTCCAGACCCCCACCACCCTCTGGGTGAAGGATGTTTTCCTCAAATCCCCTCTTGTTATTGAACTTTTAACTAAGGGGAACAGCTGCTTTCTATCCATGCTGTTCATGCCCCTCGTAATCTTATACACCCCTGTCAAGAGCAAAACCAGAGGCTGTTGGAAAAGCTCAGCAGATCTGGCAGCATCTGTGAAGAAAAGACCAGAGTTAACGTTTCGGGTCCGGTGACCCTTCCTCTATCAGGTCCCACCTCAGCCTTCTCTGCTCCAAAGAAAACAACCCGAGCTTACCCAGCCTCTCCTAATAGCTGAAATGCTCTATCCCTGACAACATCCTGGTGAATCTCCAGTGTAATCACATCCTTCCTTTAGTCTGATGACCAGAACTGCACACAGTATGCCAGCTGTGGCCTAACCAAAGTCCTGTACAGCTCCAACATAACCTCCCTGCTCTTGTAATCTATACCTTGACTGATAAAGGCAACTATGCCAATTCCTTCTTACTACCCTATTAACCTGTCCTGCCATCTTGTGGACAGGCACCTAAAGATTTCTTTGTTCCTCTGAGCTCCCTAGTCTCCTACCATTCATTAAATACACCCTTTTATTTTTAAGTACACCCTTATTTTGAACCATCTTCAAAGTGCATCATCACACATTTAATAAAGTAAAATTCCATTTGCCACTGATCTGCCCATCTGACCAATCCATTTATATTGTCCCATAACCTAATACCTTCCTCCTGTCAGTGATCGGCCAATCGTTGCGACATCCACAAACTTACTTATCATTCGCTCCCATATCCTCATCTACATCATTTAAGTGGTTTTAACCGGCTCAGTGGTTAGCAGTTCTCCTTATTAATATCCGGTGGCTGGTGCCAAAATTGGGAGAGATGTCTCACAGATTAGTCAAGCAACAGACTGACAGACAATGTACAACACCACCATCACCATCCCTGGATATGTCCCGTCCCACCGGCAGGACAGAGCCAGCAGAAGTGGCATCATGGTGCTATATAGTCGGGAGGGTGTTGCTCTGGGAGTCCCCAACATTTACTCCGGACCCCATGGAGTCTCATGGCTTCAGCTGAAACATGGCAAGGAAACCTCCTGCTGATTACCACGTGCCATTCTCTCTCGGCTGATGAATTGATGAACATGTTGATTCAAGTTGAACAACACTTGGAGGAAACACTAAGGATGTCAAGGATGCAAAATGTCATTGTCCACCAAGATTTCAATGTCCACCAGTAGCATTACTGATCGAGCTGGTCAGGTCCTACAGGACATAGCTGCTAGACTGGGTCTGCAGCCAGTGGTGATGGAACCAACAAGAGGGAGAAACATACTTAACCTAATCCTTACCAATCTGCCAGCTGCAGATACATCTGTCCACAACAGTATCGGTAAGAGTGACCGCCACATGGTCCTTGTGGAGACAGAGTCCTGCCTTCATGTAACCTCCACTGTGTTGTGTGGCACTATCACTGTGCTAAATGGGACAGACTTTGACCAGATCTAGCAACTCAAGACTGGGCAACAATGAAGAGCTATAGGCCATCTACAGCAGCAGTACTGAACTCCAGCACAATCTGTAACCTCAGGCCCCACATATCCCCCACTCAATCATTACCATCAAGCCAGGGGATTAACCCTAGTTCAATGAAGAGTGCAGGAGGGCATGCTAGGAGCAGCACCAGGCATACCTGAAGATGAGGTATCAACCTGGTGAAGCCACCAAACAGGGCTACTTGCACGCCAACCAATCGCAAGTGATAGACAGAGCTAAGCGATCCCACAACCAATGGATCAGATCTAAGCTCCGCAGTCCTGCCACATCCAGTCATGAATGGTGGTGGACAATTAAACAACTCACTGGAGGAGGAAGAAGCCCCTCAAATATCCCCAACCTCAATGATGGAATAGCCCAGCACATCAGTGCAAAAGATAAGGCTGAAGCATTTGCATGAATCTTCAACCAGAAGTGCCGAGTGGATAATCCGTTTCAGCCTCCTCCAGTGGTCCCCGGCATTACAGATATCAGTCTTCAGCCAATTTGATTCGGTCTACATAATATCAAGAAACAGTTTGAGACACTGGATATCACAATGATTATGCGCCCTGACAACATGCCAGCAATATTACTGAAGACTTGTGCTGCAGAACTTGCTGCTCCCCTAGCCAAGCTGTTCCAGTACAGTTACAACACTGGCATCTACCCGACAATGTGAAACATTGCCAAAGGATGCCCTGCAGATAAAAAAATCAGTACAGTTTCAACCCGGCCAATTAGCACTCCATCAGCCTCCTCTCCATCATCAGTAAAGTGATGGAAGGTGTCAGTAACAGCGCTGTCAAACAATAACCTGCTCAGTGATGCCCAGTTTGGGTTCTGCCAGGGCCATTTAGCTCCTGATCTCATTACAGCCTTGGTTCAAACATGGACAAAAGATCTAAATTCCAGAGGTGAGGTGTGAGTGACAGCCCTTGATATCAAGGCACCATTTGACTGAGTGTGGCATCAAGGTCCCTTGCAAAACTGGAATCAATGGGTATCAGGGGAAAAACTCTTCGGTTGGTTGGAGTCTTACCTGACACAGAGGAAGATGGTTGTGGTTGTTGAAGGTCAGTCATCTCAGCTCCAGGACATCTCTGCAGGAGTTCCTCAGGGTAGTGTCCTAGGCCCAACCATCTTCAGCTGCTTCATCAATGACCTTCCCTCCTTCATAAAGTCAGAAGTGGGGATGTTCGCCAATGATTGCACAATGTTCAGCACCATTTGTGACTCCTCAGATACTGAAGCAGTCCATGTTCAAATGCAACAAGATGTGGACAATATCCAGGCTTGGGCTGACAAGTGGCAAGCAACATTCACACCACACAAATGCCAGGCTATGGCAGTCACCAATAACAGACAATCTAACCATCACCCATTGGTATTCAATGGTGTTACCATCACTGAATCCCCCACTATCAACATCCTGAGGGTTATCATTGACCAGAAACTCAACTGGACGCACCGCATAAGCACAGTGGCTGCAAAAGCAGGTCAGAGGCAAGGAATACTGTGGTGAGTAACTCACCTCCTGACTCCTCAAAGTCTGCCCACCATCTACAAGGCACAAGTCAGGAATGTGATGGAATACTCCCCACTTGCCTGGATGAGAGCAGCCCCAACAACACTCAAGAAGCTCAACACCATCCAGGACAAAGCAGCCCACTTGATTGGTACTACATCCACGAGCATCCACTCCCTCCACCATCGATGCTCAGTAACAGCAGTGTGTACTATCTACAAGACGCACTGCAGATATTCACCAAAGATCCACAGACAGTATCTTCCAAATCCACGTCCAATTTGATTTCGAAAAACAACAAATACTTGGGAGCATCATTATTTTCAGGTTGCCCTCCAAGCCACTTACCATTCAGCCTTGGAAATATATCGCTGATCCTTCACTGTCGCTGGGTGAAAATCCTGGAATTCCCTCCCTAATAGCATTGTGGGGCAACCTACAGCAGGAGGGCTGCAGTGGTTCAAGGAGGCAGCTCACCACCACCTTCTCGAGGGCAACTAAGGATGGACAATAAATGCTGGCCAGCTAGCGACGTCCACATCTCACAAAAATGAATAAAAAATTCTTTAGAACTTAGATTACAATTGCAATGTAGCAAACATGGCAGCCAAATATTAACAGCAAGTTCTAGTGAACAGAAATGTGATAATGATACAGGAATCAGCTTTTGAGAGGTTAGATGACAAATAAAAGCCATGACCAGAGCACCAGGGATAATGGTGCTCAGGAATCTTTTCACCTGAGACACCAGACTCGGCTTTGCTTGAACATTTCATCTGAAGGACACCATTTCTGACAATGCTGCACTCCTCCAGTACTGCACTGGAGTGTCAGTCTAGATTGTGGGCTCCAGTCTCTGGAGTGAGGCTTAAATGCTCAGCCTGGTGACACAGGGGTGAGACAATACAGAACTTTAATGACAGTGCCTCAGGTGGACAAAGCCATAAAGTAAAGCCAACAAATATTTCCAACAGAAATAGAGAATCTAACAGTAAATATGTAATGGTGCATTTCCATCAAACATTGAGAGAGAACTGTGTAACTTTGGGCTCCACACTACAGGAAGGTTGTAGGAAGGACAGGGTGTAGTGCAGGTTCGAACCTGTAGCTCTGGATGAGGAAATATAAATGTAATGAAAAATGTGTAAAATTCAAGCTGATTTCATTGAGACTGAGGAGATTGCAGGGTCATTTGATGAAAATTAAGAAGGAATGCAACAAGGTTGAAATAGAAATAAAAACAGAAATTGCTGGAATAATGCAGTAGGTCTGGCAGCATCTGTGGAGAGAGAAACTGAGTTATAGAGTCATAGAGTAATGCAGCATGGAAACAGACCCTTTGGTCCAACTCATCCATGCTGACCAGATATTGTATACTGACCTAATCCCATTCGCCAGCATTTGGCCCATATCCCTCTAAACCCTTCCTATTCATGTACCCAAGCAGATGCCTTTTAAATGTTGTAATCATTGCTACCTCCACCACTTCCTCTGGCAGCTCAATTCACACAAACACCACCCTCTGCGTGAAAAAGTTACCCCTCAGGTCCCATTTAAATTTCTTCCCTCTCACCTTAAACCTATGCCCTCTAGTTTTGGGCAACCCCCACCTCAGGGAAAACACCTTGTCTATTTACCCTACTAATGCCCCTCATGATTTTATAAACTTCTATAAGGTCACCCCTTAGCCTTCGAAACTCCAGTGTAAAAGCCCCAGCCTATTCAGCATCTCCCTGTAGCTCAAACCATGAAAGCCCGGCACCATCCTTGTAAATCTTTTCTGAACCCTTTCAAGTTTAACAACATCCTTCCTATGGCAGGGAGACCAGAATTGCACGTAGTATTTTAAAAGTGGCCGAACTATTGTCCTGTACAGCCGCACAATGACATCCCAACTCCTATACTCAATCCACTGACCAATAAAGGCAAACATTTCCAATAAGCTTAACGTCTGTGGTAGGTAAGTTACTTGAGAAGATTCTGAGGGGTAAGATATACATGCATTTAGAAAGACAGGAACAAAAACTGAAGTTGCTGGAAATGCTCAGCAGGTCTGGCAGCATTTGTGAAGAAAAAAATCAGAGTTAGCGTTTCGGGTCCGGAACATCAGAGTTAACGCTTTGGGTCCAGTGAGTTCTGAGGACGGGTCCCAGTCCCGAAATGTTAACTCTGACTTTTTTCTTCACAGATGCTGCCAGACCTGCTGAGCTTTTCCAGCAACTTCTGTTTTTGTTCCTGATTTATAGCATCTGCAGTTCCTTTAGTTTTTATTTAGAAAGACAGGGTTTGATTAGGAGTAGTCAGCCTGGCTTCGTGTGTGGGAGATCATGCCTCACAAATTTGTTAGAGTTCTTTGATGAAGTGACCAGGAAGGTTGATGAGGGCAGGGCGGTAGGCGAAGTCCGCATGGATTTCAGATAAGGTTCCACATGGTAGGCTGCTCTGGAAGATTAGACCAGGGTCTAAACTGCCTAATCTGCCTCAGGGGTCGGTGCTGGGCCCATTGCTGTTTGTTATCTATATCAATGATTTGGATGAGAATGTACGAGGTATGATTAGTAAGTTTGTGGATGACAGTAAAATAGGCGGTATCATGGACAGTGAGGAAGGTCATCAGAAATTGATCAGCTGGGGAAGTGGGCCGAGAAATGGCAAATGGAGTGTGAGGTGTTGCATTTTGGAAAGTCCAATCCAGGTAGGAGTTTCATGGTGAATGGTAGGGCCGTAAGGGGTGTAGTGGAACAGAGGAATCTTGGAGTTCAGGTGCACGGTTCTCTGAAAGTGGGGTCACAGGTAGACAGGGCAGTGAAGAAGGCTTTTGGCACACTGGCCTTCATCAGTCAGGGTATTGAATTTAGAAGTTGGGACGTTATGTTGCAGTTGTATGGAATGTTGGTGAGGCCACACTTTGAGTATTGTGTTCAGTTTTGGTCACCCTACTATAGGAAGGATGTTATTAAACTAGAAAGAGTGCAGAAGAAATTTACAAAGGTGTTGCCAGGATACAAGACACTGAGTTATAGTGAGAGGTTGGACAAGCTAGGACTTTTTTCTTTAGAGCTTAGGAGAGTGAGAGGGGATTTTATAGAAGTGTATGAGATCATGAGAGACATGGATAGTGTTTTTCCCAGAGTTGTGGAATCGAGGACTAGAGGGCATCAGTTAAGGTAAGAGGAGAAAGAATACATAGGAATCTGAGGACGGTGGTATGTATATGGAATGAGCTGGCAGCGGAAGTGGTTGAGGCAGGTACATTAACAACATTTGAAAGGCATTTGGGTGAATACCTAGATAGGAAAGGTTTAGAAGGATATGGGACAAGTGCAGGGAAATGGGGTTAGCATGGATGGACATTTTAGTCGGCATGGACCCATTTGGGCCGAAGGACCTGTCTCTGTGCTGTAGGACTCTATGACTCTATGTACCAAATGCCTTCTTCACCCCCTGTCTACCTGTGTCTCCACTTTCAAGGAACTATGAACCTGCACCCCTAAGTCTCTTTGTCCAGCAACACTCCCCTGGGCCTACCATTAACTGTTTAAGTCCTGCCCTGATTTGCCTTACCAAAATGCAACACCTCACATTTATCTAAATTAAATTCCATCTGCCACTCCTTGGCCCATTGGCCTATCTGGTCAAGGTCCTGTTGTACTCTGAGGTAATCTTTTCATTGTCCACTACACCACCTATTACGGTGTCATCTGCAAACTTACTAACTATACCTCCTACATTCACATCCAAATCATTTATATAAATGACAAAAACCAGTGGATCCACTGCTGATCCTTGTGGCACACCGCTGGTCACAGGCCTCCAGTCTGGAAAGCAACCCTCCACCACCACCCTCTGTCTCCTACTTTCAAGCCAATTTTTTATCCAATTGGCTAGCTCCTCCTGGATTCCATGTGATCTAACCTTGTTAACCAGTTTACCATGCAGAACCTTGTTGAATGCCATGCTGAAGTCCATATGGACAATGTCTACCGCTCTGCCTTCATTAATCTTTGTCACGTCTTCAAAAAACTCAATCAAGTTAGTAAGACATGATTTCTCATGCACATACATAATGACTATCCCTCATCAGCTCTTGCCTTTCCAAATGCATGTAAAATCTTGTCCCACAAAATGCTCTCCAACAATTTATCCACGACTGATGTCAGGCTCACTGGCCTCTAGCTTCCTGGCTTTTCTTTACTACCTTTCTTAAATAATGGCATCACATCAGCCATCCTTGAACCTTCCAGCACCTCACTAGAGACGGTCAGTGACACAAATATCTCAGTAATGGGCCCAACAATCTCTTCCCTAGCTTCTGGGATGCACTTGATCAGGTCCCAGGGATTTATCTACCTTTATCAGTTTTAAGACATCCTGCACCTCCTCCTTAGAGATGTGGACACTTTTCAAGATATCACTCTTTATTTCCCTACGTTCCCTAGCTTCCACTTACACCTTATGTAAGATTGTATCAGTTAGGAGCAGGAGTAAAGTATTCTCCTGTCAAGCCTATATCACCATTCAGTAAGATTATAGTTGATCTGTTTCTGGGCTCAGTCCACATTCCTGTCTGCTTCTCATAGCCCTTGACTCCTTTGTCAATCAAAGATCTATTTAATGCAGCCTTGGCAACATTCAGTGACCGGGAGTCTAGTAGCACAGTGAACGGTGTCCCTCCCACCTCTGGGCCAGAAACTCCAGTCCCACTGCAGGACTATCCTCACTGATTGCGGCCCATGGGCCAGGTACAGATGGCAGATACGAGACCAAGGTCATGGAGTTGCATGGAAACTGACAGTTAACTCTGACTGGTCAGGGCATTGCCCTGAGAAATGAACCAGCGAATGGCTGTGACCTATTTTGTTGATTTGAAACTGGTGCGGTGTGTACATGTTCTTTCTGTCTGGATCGATTAAAGTATGTAGCTTCCAGGTGCGTAAGTGTACCACACCATAAGACCAATGGACAATCTTAAATTGGTTGTCAGATTAGTTATTCAAACACTTGGGAAATGTTATCTATAATAGAATTGTGTTAATGTTGGACACTGTATTGTGAGTTTTGCAAGTGTAGGCTGGTTGGGTATGGTCAGTACTTTGCTTGTTGCTATCTAGTACGATCTACTAGTCTTTGTGACCGTAACTACGTAAATAATACCGACATCACACTGTCATTGAAATTCATTACCATATTAGTCATTTGTGAGATAAGCATAAGAACATAAGAACTAGGAGCAGGAGTAGGCCATCCAACCCCTCGAGCCTGCCCCGCCTTTAATAAGATCATGGCTGATCTTTTTGAGACCCAGCTCCACTTACCCACCCACTCACCATAACCCTTAATTCCTTTACTGTTCAAAAATTTATCTAGCCTTGCCTTAAAAACATTCAGTGAGGTAGCTACAACCGCTTCACTGGGCAGGGAATTCCACAGATTCACAACCCTTTGGGTGAAGAAGTTCCTCCTGACCTCAGTCCTACATCTGCTGCCCTTTATTTTGAGGCTATGCCCTCTAGTCCTAGTTTCACCTGCTAGCGGAAACAACCTCCCTGCCTCCACTTTATCTATTCCCTTCATAATATTATATGTTTCTATAAGATCTCCCCTCATTCTTCTGAATTCCAATGAGTATAATCCCAGTCTACTCAGTCTGTCCTCATAATCCAACCCTCTCAACTCTGGAAGCAACCGAGTGAATCTCCTCTGCACCCCCTCCAGTGCTAGTATATCTCTTCTCAAGTAAGGAGACCAAAACTGCACACAGTACTCCAGGAGTGGCCTCATCAGGACCCTATACAGCTGCAGCATAGCCTCCCTGTTTTTAAACTCCATCCCTCTAGCAATGGCAGACAAAATTCTTTTAATTACCTGCTGCACCTGCAATCCTATTTTTAGCGATAACACCTTTTATTTTGGTTTGACCACAGCATCCCATTAGTGGTGAACAACACTCATGTTGTTACAGCTTGGTATCAATGTGAAACAGTTAACTTTCCTTATTGATCAAACCTTGTCCTTTCAGGGTAACCTGAAGAAGAATTTTCAGTCCCAAGTGTGATGACCTTAGGCCTGATTGGTGCTTTCCCCGTGGCAATCTCTATCGATCTGAGGCAACCTTTCAACCAATCAGCACTCTCCTCTCATACTCATAAAAACAGGAGGTTGTCCATTTAAAATAGAGATGAGCTGAACTGTTTTCACTCAGAGGGTCATGAGTCTTTGAAATGGTTTTCCAGAAAAGACAGTGAGAACAGAGTAATTGAATATTTCTAAGGCAGGGATGGAACAGATTTTTGGTAAATAAAAGGGTGAAAGATTATTAGGGGTAGGGGGATCTGCGGAATTGAGGTTACAATAACATCAGCCACGATCTTAATAAATGGCAGAGCAGGCTGTGGGGCTGAATGGTCTTGCAATTTGTTTGTATGTTCATATATAAACGCTTTCCCTTTACATTGGTATTTTTGCCAAATGTCCTGATGTGTGCAAGATGAAAAGCCTCAACAAAATGTATCTTTTTTCAGTAATACTCAAATTATAACCATGAGGGATTTCAAACACAATAATAACTTTCTTTCACTTTTAATTTCTGTTCCTTTTATTCTTTCTTAAGTCTAACTTTCTCTGTCTCCTCATTTTCTGCACACAATTTTGATCTAGAATTAACAACTTCTATTCTTCCTGGTTCAGATTTTCTGTTCCTCATTAATGGTTCATTTGTCTGATGGGCACAGTCACAGTTTTGTTGTCCTGTTCACACTGCTCTCTGATTCTCTGTTGAAAGCTACAATGGCTCCTGATGGAGGTTCTGGTACAAAAACTCATAGAAAATTTATGGGCAGCCATTAGTGTAATGAAAGGCTGGTCATGCTTATTCACAACAAATCACAAAATCCAGGCTGATGTGTTGATTCTTCAAGAGAAAGGGGTTTGATGCATATGGCTAAGGTTTAGGTTAGGTAGGTGAGGACTAACCTTTGAGGGGGAGTTGGTATTTTGGGCCAAAAAGAACCATGTCCACATCTTACAGGTTCCCATTTCATGATTATAGAGACAAGGCAATTAATAGAGGATCACGTAAATCTATAGCTATAATAAGAGTAAAAGGGTCGCTAAGGAGAGAATAGGTCCCCTTAAAGAGCAGCATGGCTGTCTATGTGTGGAGCCACAGGAGATGCAGGAGATTTTTAATGAATATTTCTCCTTAGTGTTTGCTGAGGACAGAATCATGGATTCTAAGGAAATAAGGGAAACAAGTGGGGATGTTTTGGACTGTGTACACATTACCAGAGAGGAGGTGTTTGCAGCCTTAAAGCGCATTAAGGTGGGTAAATCCCCAGGGCCTGATCAAGTCCCCTTGTTTAAGAAGGATAGCAAGGATAATCCAGGTAATAATAGACCGGTGAGCCTGACGTCAGTGGTGGGGAAGCTACTGGAGAAGATACTGAGGGATAGGACCTATTTACATTTGGAAGAAAATGGGCTAATTAGTGATAGGCAGCATAGTTTTGTGCAGGGAAGGTCAAGTCCTACCAACTTGATAGAATTCTTTGAGGAAGTGACAAAGTTGATAGATGAGGGAAGGGCTGTAGATTTCAGAAACATGGACTTCAGTAAGGCGTTTGATAAGGTTCCCTATGGTAGGCTGGTGGAGAAAGTGAAGTCACATGGGGTCCAGGGTGTACTAGCTAGATGGATAGAGAACTGGCTGGGCAACAGGAGACAGAGGGTTGTAGTGGAAGGGAGTTTCTCAAAATGGAAAACTGTGACCAGTGGTGTTCCACAGGGATCCGTGTTCGGACCACTGCTGTTTGTGATATACATAAATGATCTGGAGGAAGGTATAGATGGTCTGATTAGCAAGTTTGCAGATGACACTAAGATTAGTGGAGTAGCAGATAGTGAAGGGGACTGTCAGAGAATGCAGCAGAATATAGATAGATTGGAGAGTTGGGCGGAGAAATAGCAGATGGAGTTCAATCCAGGCAAATGCGAGGTGATGCATTTTGGAAGATCCAATTCAAGAGCGAACTATACTGTAAATGGAAAAGCCTTGGGGAAAATTGATGCACAGAGGGATCTGGGTGTTCAGGTCTATTGTACATTGAAGGTGGCAATTCAAGTCGATAGAGTGGTCAAGAAGGCATACGGCAGGGTATTGAGTACAAGAGTTGGCAGGTCATGTTACAGTTGTATAGGACTTTGGTTCGACGACATTTGGAATACTGAGTACAGTTCTGGTCGCCACATTACCAAAAGGATGTGGATGCTTTGGAGAGTGTGTAGAGGAGGTTCACCAGGATGTTGCCTGGTGTGGAGGGTGCTAGCTATGAAGAGAGGTTGAGTATATTAGGATTATTTACATTAGAAAGACGGAGGTTGAGGGGGGACCTGATTGAGGTCTACCAAATTATGAGAGGTATAGACAGGGTGGATAGCAAGAAGCTTTTTCCCAGAGTGGGGGACTCAATTACTAGGGGTCACGATTTCAAGGTGAGAGGGGAAAAGTTTAAGGGAGATATGCGTGGAATGTTCTTTATGCAGAGGGTTGTGGGTGCCTGGAACGCGTTGCCAGCGGAGGTGATAGAGGCGGGCACGATAGCGTCATTTAAGATGTATCTAGACAGATACATGAATGGGCAGGGAGCAGAGGGAGATAGATCCTTGGAAAATAGGCGACAGGTTTAGATAGAGGATCTGGATCGGTGCAGGCTTGGAGGGCCGAAGGGCCTGTTCCTGTGCTGTAATTTTCTTTGTTCTTTGTTCTTAAGTCCATCCTTGGATGTTGTGGGAGACTAGAGAAGAAATTGCAGAGGCTCTTGCAGAGATTATTGCTTCATCTTTAGCCACTGGTAAAGTTTCAGAAGACTGGGAAGTGACTAACATTGTTCTACTGTTTAAGAAAGGTAGCCAAAGACAAGCCAGGGAACTACAGGCCAGTGAGCCTGACATCAGTGGTAGGCAAGTTATTGGAGATGATACTGAAGCACAGGATCAACCAACATTTGGATAGTCAAGGTCTGATTAGGGATAGTCAGCATGGATTTGTGCACGGGAAGTCATGTCTGACAAATCTTTTAGAGTTTTGTGAAGAGGTAGCCAAGAGGATGGATGAGGGTAGGGCAGTGGATGTTGTCTATATGGACTTTAGTGAGGCCATTGACAAGGTGCCACATGGCAGGCTAATCATGAAGGTTAGGTCACATGGGATCCAGCGAGAGCTAGCTAACTGGATTCAAAATTGGCTCGATGCTAGGAAACAGAGGGTGGTGGTTGAAGGTTGTTTCTCAGACTGAAGGCCTGTGACTTGTGGTGTGCCACAAGGGTCGGTGCTGAGACCTTTGTTATTTACAAAAATGATCTGGATGTGAATGTACAAGGCATGATTAGTAAGTTTGTGGATGATATAAAATTAGGATGATATAAAATTAATGAAGAAGGTTATCAAAAATTACAGAGGTGTCTTGATCAGATGAGGAAGTGGGCTGAGGATTGGAAAATGTAATTCAATACAGATAAGTGTGAGATGTTGCACTTTGGAAAGTCAAACCAAGGTAGGACTTATACAGTAAATGGTAAGGTCCTGAGGAGTGTTGTGGAACAGAGCGACCCAGGAATATAAGTACATGGTTTATTGAAAGCAGTGTCACGGGTGGACAGGGTGATGAAGAAGGCATTTAGCATGCTGGTGTTCATCAGTCAAGGCACCGAGTATAGGAGTTGGAATGTTATGTTACAGTTGTATAAGTCGCTGGTGAGGTTGGACTTGGAGTATTGTGTACAGTTTTGGTCACCCTGTTATAGGAAAGACATAGTTAAACTGGAAAGTGTGCAAAGAAGATTTACAAGGATGTTGCCAGGACTAGTAGGCATGAGTTATAGGGAGAGGTTGGCCAGGATAGGACTTTATTTCTTGGAATGTCGGAGAATGAGGGGTGACATTATTGGGGTGTATAAAATCATGATTGATGTAGATAGGATGAATGCATATAGTCTTTCTCCCAGGGACGGAGAATTGAAAACTAGATGGAATAAGTTTAAGATGAGAAGGGATAGATTTAAGAAGGACCTGAGGGGCAACTTCTTCATGCAGAGAGTGGTGTGTATATGGAATGGGCTGCCAGAGAAGGTGGTTGAGGCAGGTATAATAGCAACATTTAAAAAACATTTGGATAGGTACATGGATGGGAAGGGTTTAGAAGGATATGGACCAAATGCAGGCAATTGGAACTATCTGAGTGGGCACCATGGTCAGCATGGACCAGTTTGGGTTCAAGGGCCTGTTTCCATGCTGTATTACTCTATGACTCTATGACCAGTGACACAGTTGTCCCTGAATGTGAACAGTAACCATTAACACTTTCTGTTTTATCAGGAGATGCAGTGGTGGACGTTATGGAGCTCATTGGCGATCGTGGCCCTGATGGGAGCTGTGTGTCACGGGGAGAGAAGTGAGATTGCTGCTTTTCAATTTGTGTGGTGTCCTTTTGTTTAACATGTCCCCAGTGAGGAACTCACCTCTTTTATGGCACAGAAATTCTCCATCGGGAACAATGTCTCATGGGAACGGATAGGCCCAAATATCCAGCCAATTTTGGGTGTCGGACATGCAAGTTCAGCTGCTTGTTGGGCCTTTGCAGGGTGGTCAGTGTGTGAAGACCAGGTGGATTCTGAGCAACTGCATTGTTGGCAGTGATCAGGAGGGAGAGGTGCCTGAGGATAAGAGGTGACCAGGACAGACTTGGAGAGTGGGCTGTGGGGGTCGAAACTGGGGAAAGTACAATGATCATTCTCATCACATCAGATTTTTTAAACAAGCTCACTATTTTGCTGGTGATCCCTTGAAGGAATCACAGCATAATCCAATGTTAAATGTGTGATTAAGATATTGATGTCGGAATGTGTCTGGTTTGATGATTTTTGTGTCTTCTGTTGGTTTCAGGCAATCGCTGCTTTCTCAAACGAGGTCAAACCTGCTCTGATTGCATGAGAGCGGATAAAGACTGCGCCTATTGTGCTGACGAGGTAAATTCGTAAACCTCAGTACACCCCTGTCCCTCAGTCCCTGAGCACGTGCCGAACCCCCATCCCTGCCACATGCACACCCGAACAGTAAACTTCTGTTTTGAAACCCACAGACAAACCCAAATATAGACCCCAGATCCCACAATCCCCCTACACACCCACATCCAAACCTGAACTCTGATCCCCATCTTCAAACCCACATCCAAACCTGAACTCCGACCTAATCTTCGAACCTGAACTCCGGCCCCATCTCTAAACCTGAACTCCGGCCCCATCTCCAAACCCGCATCCAAACCCAAACACAAAGCCTCCTCCAGACCCCACAGACAAACTCAAGCACAGACCTCCTCCCCACAAAAAATCCAACATAGATCCTTCCCACCCAGCGATTCCCAACATCCCAACATTTACAATCAAACACTTGGGACAATGAACATCACTCAGTGATCCACAGAGCCCTGTAAGAAACCACATCTCATTGACTTAAAAGAACGTGTGTTATTCCCTGTGCAGTGATGAGCACACACTGTACAGTTCACTGAGCTCGACTGAACCTGGTGTCAGTGAATTTGAAAGAAGACCCTCTGAATGATTTCACATTGACTGACATTCCTCAGCTCTAGAGCAAGGTGCCTTGTTGCGTTGATCTCAAACAGTATGCTACAGGATTGATCTAGTGATTTACAATACACTGTGTCATAGTTAATAAAGCTGCAGACCACATTATGAACTATCACCAATCCGATAATCAAAGGAATGGTACAGTATTCCCAGAAACAAAAACAAAGTTGCTGGAAAAGCTCAACAGGTCTGGCAGCATCTGTGAAGGAGAAAATAGAGTTAACATTTCGGGTCCGGTGACCCTTCCTCAGAACTCAGAA
>NC_063354.1:45609238-45609471 GCF_021869965.1 Rhincodon typus | reverse complement strand
TGACAGACCTGTCCCCACCAGTACTGTACCCCAGTGTTATACAGTAATTTACCTGTGCCCACCAGTACTGTACCCCAGTGTTATACAGTGGCAGACCTGTCCCCACCAGTACTGTACCACAGTGTTATACAATGACAGACCTGTCTCCACCATTACTGTACCCCAGTGTTATACAGTGGCAGACCTGTCCCCACCAGTGCTGTACTCCAGTGTTATACAGTGACAGACCCGTC